>NW_026911889.1:0-11069 GCF_963692335.1 Osmerus eperlanus
GTGTTCCGGAATACCAAGAAAGGGAAGTGTCGTGTGTAGGTCGCCAGGCTAGGCAATAACATACGCACACACATACGCACACACACACACACAGTACACAGAAACAGTTGCCAGAGGATGGATAACAAGGAGGCCTTGAGCCCCGGGTCCGAGTAGCCTAGCTGTGGCCAGCTGCCGGGGTCAGAGGTCAGGGCTGGGCCTCTGGAGCGTGGCGAGGCGCTGGCAGCCCAGCCAGAGAGGCTGCTGGGAGCTGGAGTGGTGTGTTTTGCCGGAAAACATTCCCAGCTGCTTGTGTGTGTGTGGGTGGGTGGGGGGGGGGGGGGGTAGTGTGTGTGCTCATGTGCCGTGCAGGTGTTGCTTGGGCACGAGCAGCCTACCCACCGTGTCCCTCCCTCCCTAACAGGTGGCAGCAACAACATGGCTGACAGACAACACCGAGGAGACAGACCCAGTCATTAGAGAAAGGCTCCATGCGCTCACACTAAACACAGGTTATTTACCCTGGGGTCGCTGTGTAGTTACTACTGTTTTAAGTGTGGGTGGGTGGGGGGGGGTGTGTGTGGGTGTGCTCTTGCGTGCGCTCATTGTTATCTGCACCACTGCCCACTGCTGGAGCCCACCTGGGACCCTGTGAAACCTGATCGCCACAGGAAAGAACTGGACTATCGATTTCACGTTTGGCCCAGTGCCCTGAAGGTAGACAGGAAAACCGACATATCTGTGTGTGTGTGTGTGTGGTTCAGTTTGTTCTCTCTCAGTACTCCTAAATGTAGCGATAAAGCTTAATGAATAGCCCCTTTCTCTCCACATGGAAAACGTCCAATATGAAAATCAATTTAGGCGCGATATTTGCCTCCCCGACTTCTGAACAACAAGCAGATGTTTGTCCTCGGGCTGAAAAAACACACATATCTCAGTCGTTACGAGTCGCATAAAGATTAACTTTTTTTAATAAGTGATCGTCCGTGAATATTGAACCAGCGTTGTTGGCGTGGAACATGTCATAGTGGGCTGTCCTGATTTGCATCTAAGCTGGCTGGGTTCCGAGGGAGAGGGGGGGAGGCATGGGGGGATGGGGGGGGGGGAGTGACCTGTTACTATGGAGAAACCTGCTCCACAGTCACCAGCTGAGCTCTGGCTGCCTCCGGGTGGGAATGTGTCAGCTGGTCAGCCTGCGAGCCCCCTTCCTCTCCACCTCATTCTCTCCTTTCACTCTGTCCATATCTCTTTATAGCCTTCTGCCTCCTTTGTCTCTCTCTCTCTCTCTCTCTCTCTCTCTCTCTCTCTCTCTCTCTCTCTCTCTCTCTCTCTCTCCAGTCGTTTCGTTTTTTTCCCTCAATTACTCTGTCTATCTCTGTCTCTGTTTAATTGGCTGGGTATACCAGAGTGTATTTAGTCTTGTTCTGTTTTGTGTCTAAGGTTGCAGCGTGAGCATCTCCTCTCTCCCTCTGCCTCTCACCCTGCCTCTCTCCCTCTGCCTCTCACCCTGCCTCTCTCCCTCTGCCTCTCTCCCTGCCTCTCACCCTGCCTCTCTCCCTGCCTCTCTCCCTGCCTCTCACCCTGCCTCTCACCCTGCCTCTCTCCCTCTGCCTCTCTCCCTGCCCTTCTCCCGGCCTCTCCCTGTCTGTCAGCCCTACTTGACGGATGACACCAGAGCTGCTGTTATGTTACCCTGCCCCCCCCCCCCTCCTCATTTTCTAATTGTCCGTTCCCCCGACATCTGTCTATCTATCCATCATCTCCCTCCTGTCTCCTCCCTCTCTATATTCTGCTTTGCATATTGAATCTCAAGTGGATAGCGCCCCCGAACAATGAACGCAGGCTAGGGCATTCTGTAGGTGTGTGTGAGGCTTTGACACAGAGAGCCTGCAGGGCCAGCCATGATGGTGCACAAAGGACTAATTGAGGCTTGTGGACCAGCCACACCCTTCTGGACTGGCCTCTCCCTCTTCCAATGCACCAGGAGCCAGGACTGTTATTCCATAACACAGCACCCTAGGTATTGCGTAGCTTCACTGAATAGCACTATACTTACAGTTATGAGATGATGTCAGCCAGACTTCGCCCCCCCCCCCCCCCCCCCCCCGCTCTGCAAACAGACCTTTTTTCATGTACAGATAGTTTTGGCTGGTCCCTGTTTGCCAAGGGAGTTGACAGGATAAAGTGTGTAGGAGAGAGTGTAAGGGAGAGATGACAGGAGGAGAGGGGAGGGAGGACGGAGAGAATGTGAAGGAGAGAAGGCAGGAGGAGAGGGGAGGGAGGACGGAGAGAATGTGAAGGAGAGAAGGCAGGAGGAGAGGGGAGGGAGGACGGAGAGAATGTGAAGGAGAGAAGGCAGGAGGAGAGGGGAGGGAGGACGGAGAGAATGTGAAGGAGAGAAGGCAGGAGGAGAGGGGAGGGAGGACGGAGAGAATGTGAAGGAGAGAAGGCAGGAGGAGAGGGGAGGGAGGACGGAGAGAATGTGAAGGAGAGAAGGCAGGAGGAGAAATGGAACACAGCTTTGGATACATTCAGACACGGGGCCTGGAAATAACTGTTATTTCCCCCCTCCCACACACACACACACACACACACACTCCTTTGACACACGCGCACACACACAGATTTTAGTGGCAATACTGTCTGGTTTGTGTCACACAGGCAACTAAAGCGTGCGACAATGCGAGCCCTTGAGAGTATAGCAACACAGCTATCCTTTCTCCATTCATGTAGCAGGGCAGCCACGCCCTGGTCTTGGTGACGGGGGAGGGGCACAGAGGTGTTACCGAGGGGTGTCGCTGACGCCGTTTCAGGCGCCTTTCCCTCATTTAGAGGCGCTGCGCTGAGTTTCCTGGCTTCGGAGTCCTGCGTTAACGCCGTTCGTTTGTTCTGCGTGGGAGGCGGTGCGTCGGAGATTGTAAATCGTGCGCTGTCTGGTGTCTGTGAAGGCTGCCTGTCAGAATGCCCGGGGCGATGATTTGACACCAAGCGCGCACACGCTCACATGCTTTTGAACACGCGAACATACACACGCGCCAAACGCACACGTTCATGCACACACCCGTTTCTCCCGATTGTGGGTCAGCTGGATGGTGTTTCGGTGCGACGAACACGTCATGTGATTCATCTCATTCGGGGTGTCTTTTCACAGGGAAGTCGGGCCCGGCATCTGTGAGCCACGAAGACACCAAACGTTTGTCCGACATTTTGAAGTGGACACTTCATGGGATTTAGCTTCCGAGTGTGGTTCACGTTCTGGGAAAGGTCAGGGTCATTTGACCATGACAGTGCCTTCTCTGTGGAACTGTTATTGATGGTGGGCGTTTTAAACATTGTTTTTAAATAAATGTTACTTGTCCACAGGGCCCACTCTGTCTGAGAAACCGCCCCCCCCAGCCCCTCTCTTAACCAGTGTGCCTCAGCCTAAACTTACCAGAATGTCTCCGCTTTTTCCATCTGTTCCTCCAAAGACTTCCTATTGTTTCCTTGTTCGTGATGAGAGGAGACACTGTCTGTGTATTTTTAGCCTTAACTGGCAGTTATTTGCATGGAGCGGGGGGGGCTGTGTTGAGAAGTATGTCTGCCTGCCCCGTTCGTCCGTCGCCTCTGTTTTCGTTGCGGCGGAGTCGATGAGGGAGTGTGAGACTGTTCCGCTCTTGTTCTGTTTCCCCAGCCCCCCTGGTCCTTCTGGCGACACGTACACACACACACACACACAGAGAGAACACTCAACACATGCACAAAACATACAACACACGCACATAACACGCGCAACGACAATACACACAACACGCGCACGCACACTCAACAGAGGGGTTATACGTGTGAGAACGAGGTGTTTGGGTGGGGTGTAGGGCCTAAAATAGACCTAACCCTACACCCATGTTGGAGTTGGCTGTATGGAAACATCTATTGAGCTGTTATTGCCCCACAAAGTATCTGGACACAATAGTGTTGACACAGTCTACGTCATGTTCCCTGTGTCTGTAGACCCTGTGGGTCTGATGAAGGCTGCCTCACAGACAGCATGGACATTCATCTGTGTTCACATGTGCAGCTGGAAATCAAAACCTGAAGTGGAAGTGTTTTGTTTTTTGTGTGTGTTTTTTTTTATGTCTAACACCTTCGTTGAGGTAACAAACCAAATAAACGACGCAGCCTTGTTTTCCCAGGATGCAAAGTGAGTTAGGGAGGAGGAGACAAATGTGGCGGCCTAATCGTGTTGGCGATGTAACGTCCCGTCAAACTCGCTCCTTGCTGTCGTTCTCTCTCTCTTCCCCCCCCCTCCCTCCCTCCCTTTTCTTCCTTGTCAGAGAGGTCCTGTCTCTCTGTCTGTCTGTGCAGCCTGTCTGCCTGTAACTAACCCGTTAGTCGACACAGTGTCCATTCCCCACGTAATGCGGTCGTAGATGGTTGTGTAAGCGTCTCTCAAGCCCTCCTCCTCCTGGAGGTGGACAGCTGCTGTCTCTGCCAGGGTCGCGCGCCGGAGCGCCGTCTCCCTGTTAAGCACCGGAAGCAAGCTGGGCTTCCTCCGATTTAGAGCAGTGCTTTCCCTGAACAGCCCCTCTCTCCCTCCAGGGCCCAGGCCTACCCAGACTACTGGCCTCGTTTGGCCACGTGGGAGGGCCTCGTGACTGGGAGCCTATGGGGCCATGGGGGACTGAGAGGCCTAAACTCTACTGTCCCGCTGGGGGATGAACTGTGAACTTGGGGCAGGCCCCGTACCTGACCCGAGCCAGCGGTCATGGGAGACAGATGGGGGTCAGTTGCGCTCAGGAGCCCTCTCCAACTTGACTGGACGGGCCTGGAGGAGAGCGGGAGAGGGAGGGAGAAAGAGAAATGAAGAGAGAGAAAGAGAGAGAGATGGAGTGCCCTCTCTCAGCCTCCATGTTAACACTGAGACACCACATCTCCTCCAGTCCCTTCTCTGCAGAGCCAGAGTGGGTCACGGCCCATAAGCTTAAAAGCAGGGCCCCAGGTGCTAATTCACTCAGACAGGCACCAGCGTCTGCTGCACTCACTGGCCAGGCCTTGGACCTGGGGTTCTCTTAAAACAGCAGCACCGCCATGCAGCCTCAGATGCTGTGTGTGTGTGTGTGTGTGTGTGTGTGTGTGTGTGTGTGTGTGTGTGTGTGTGTGTGTGTGTGTGTGCAGGCGTGTATAGCTTGGATAACAGCAGGAAGAGAGCTGTTCAAACACAGCTGCTGTTGGGGATGGCTCCAACTGTCGGCGCCTGAGCTTGATATTTTCATACGGTAGCCTGGGCTCATTTACACACGGACGCTCATTTGATTCTCTGTGGTTCCCTCTTCCTGCTCCACTCCCCCCAGCGAAGATGTTATGGCCGACACAGCCCCCCCCCCCTCTGGTCTGGGTGAGGGTGGATGATGAGGGGCAGTCTGGGTGAGGGTGGATGATGAGGGGCAGTCTGGATGAGGGGCAGTCTGGATGAGGGTGGATGAGGGGTAGTCTGGGTGAGGGTGGATGATGGGCAGTCTGGGTGAGGGGCAGTCTGGATGAGGGTGGATGAGGGGTAGTCTGGGTGAGGGTGGATGATGAGGGGCAGTCTGGGTGAGGGTGGATGAGGGGCAGTCTGAGTGGTGTTATGAAACAGCCCGGGAGGGGAATGAAGAATTCTGCACATCCTGGCCATTTCCTGTTCCTACTCCTCCACAATCCCCCCCCCCCCCCCCTCCCCCCACACACACACACACAGAGGCCGGATGTGTACAATGTGTCTCCGGGCCCTCCAAGGGGGTGATCTGTAAATGAGGCAGGGACTGTCTACCATGGCAGCTGGGGAGCCAGAGCGTGTAAAGACCAAGAGGAAGAAGAGGGGGGGGGGGGGGGGGTGCTGATTTACAGGCGTGCATGGTACTTTACACACACATACACACACACACACACAAAACAGTGGGCCTGTGTTAGCTGTTCTCAGAGCACGTGTGCTGTGAGGAATGTGTCCGCTTATGATCTGAAACAAACTCCCTTTAGCTGTTGTGTGTGTGTGTATGTGTGAGAGTGTATGTTCATGTGTGTGTGTGAACATGTGCGTACGTGTGTGTTTACTTGGTGCCGATTCGTGATCTGATTGACTGCTTGGACCTGATGAAATAGAGGAGAGGTCTGGTGAGAATGAGTTGACAGAACGCATTCCCCTCGGAGATCTCGCACCATAATCTCCAATACACACACTTACACATATGTCCAGGATCAAGGGCTCATTCCCGGGGTTAATCTCCCTCCACAGTACAGCCCACCAGGGCCTAACACCACATGGTGGGGCAAGCAGGGTGACACACCACCACCCTGTGGAACATCAATGGTCTCACCCAGCCAGAGGTCTGAGGGGTTAGTGGGCTGTACCAAGAAGTGAGAACAAAGAGGAAGACATTGAGAAGATGATTGCTATACATGTTTGGTGTGTGTGTGTGTGTGTGTGAGAAGAGTGTGAGGGGGATTTAATGCTGCGTGTAAGTGTGTGTGAGGAGAGAGAAGGAGAGAAACAAATGTAGAGAGGCTAACATGCATACATGGAAATAGTTCTTCTCTGTCAGACCCTCAGTGGCCTGACTGGACTCACCCAGAGAGACTGGGCTGGACCTGTAATGGCCTCGCTTCCCTGGCTTACACTTCAGTACAGAAACCCATGGACGGTTTGATTATTTGTTAACAAGGGATTGCATGGCTTGGCACCCGATTTACATTTCGGACCATATTTCTTTGAATAAGACCTAGAGGCCTTTAAGGTCTTCAAATAGTCTGCTTTTACCTGTACATTTATTATTATGCACCATATTATATCCTCTCCCTCTTTTGATGTGTTGAAATCATATCTTAAGACCCACTTATTCTCCATAGCCTATGAAACTATGTAAGTAGAGCGATGCTGTCCTATGTATGTGTATGTCTCCTTGTATGGACAAATGTCAATTCTTTACATGCCTTGTTTTGCCTTGGCTGATTGTACACAGCACTTTGGCTAACGCTGGTCGTTATGAGCCATTATAAATACGTTTGACGTTGACAACATTGCATCTGTTGACACGCTAGGTTGCGCCTAGGTTGTTCCTGCACCGTGTCAGCAGATAAGCTGAGACATTCCTCGCGTGTGTTCATTCCTCCCCGACACACTGGGCCGCTTCACTAACCTGGCCACTGACGTCAAACAGGATGGGACCCTTCATAGCCCATCTCCACTCCCCTATATCTCTGACTCTGGCCAGGAAGCACTGTGCACAAGCTCAAATCTAATCTGAACAAGCATGAGTGCCTTATGGATGCTGCAGTTCCTCTCCGTGCCAGTAGAGGGAGCCCTCTCCTCATCAAACACCACGGTGTCTGCAGCTGTTGGCCCTGACCGCCTCATTCCTCATGCTGTTGAACCATATTCAACAGTGGTTCATTATAGGTTTCTTTCAGGCCGAGATGCTGTTTCAGAAAGGACCTTGGTTACCTTTAAGAAACCATTTAGTTTAACCAATGTTCACTACTTATGAATCGTCGATAATAAGAAGAATATAGAATAGATTGCAGGGGGGGGTCTATGTTGCTTGAGTACAGTGAAGGTTAGATGCGAAGGTTAGCTACAATCGTATCTTATGTTATCAGGCAGACACAACAGCAGGTGCTATAGTGCCGTAAGGGACACGGCTCCTATGGGGTTGCCATGGTAACAGGAGCGGAGGCCAGCGTGGATGGAGGGCTGAGGGGTTTGGCTCGTCACCGCACAGCTACCGTAGTCTACCCTGCTTAACGAGGACGAGTCTGCCTCACTTCTCTGGTGCATCACTGACCTTTTATCTCTCCCTCTCTGTCTCTCTCTGTCTCTCTCTGTGTGTTTCACCCCCTGCCAGATGGATCAGGTGTCAGATGATGAGCTGGACCATGGGGCGGAGGAGGACAGCGATAAGGAGGACCAGGATCTGGACAAGATGTTCGGGGCCTGGCTGGGGGAGCTGGATAAACTCACACAGGTGAGGAGGAGGAGGGGGGGGTGGAGATGGGGGGGGGGGGGAGGGGGTTGTAGTGGAGGGCAACCATAACCCGAGCGGCCTTACGCCCCGGTATCCCAGCAACCCTCCCGACCCACGGCGCTCGTGGTGGGGGGTGACCTAGCGCAGCGCTGACCGGTTTGCTTCCTGGATTCCAGAGCCTGGACGACGGGCGTCCCCAGAAGGCCGTGCAGAAGGCCCCTCTCAGGCAGGAGACCAACATGGCCAACTTCTCCTACCGCTTCTCCATGTACAACATCAACGGTGAGTCCTCACCCCCACACGCACGCCTACAGGGGGGGGGGGGCGCCGACGGCTTCGCCCCACGGTTCTAGGTGCGTGTCTGTCTAGCGGGATTCAAACCCCCCAGGATGTGTCTCTCCTCCCCCCTGCAGAGGCTCTGAACCAGGGCGATGCCGTGGATCTGGATGCTCTGATGGCCGACCTGTGCACCATAGAGCAGGAGCTCAGCACCGTGGGCAAGCCCAGCGCCTCCCGCCAGGCCAAAGGTCACCAGAGGGGTCCGGCGGGGCGCGGCGGCAGCGCCAAGCAGGCCGGGGGCGGGGGGGGAGGCAGCAGCGGGGGCAGCTCCAGCAGCAGCACGCGGGCGTCGCCCGCCAACACGGTGCGCGGCGCCGGGGGCGGCGGCGGCGCCCACGGCCGCCCCCCGGCCTCCAACTTCTCCCTGGACGACATCACCGCCCAGCTGGAGAAGGCCTCGCTCAGCATGGACGAGGCGGCCCGCCAGACCTCCTCCTCTTCCTCCTCCTCGTCCTCCTCGTCCTACTCGTCCGCCACGCTGCGCCGGCCGTCGTCCGAGGCGTCGGGCGGGCAGCACCGGCGGGCGGGCTCGGTGGGCGCCGTCAGCGAGCACGAGGTGGCGTCCTCGCGCTCCAGCGTCAACTCCGCCTCGGCGTCCAGCATGGACTCGCTGGACATCGACAAGGTGCTGCGGGGGGGAGGGGCCGAGCAGGACCCCGCCCACGCCGCTCAGGGACAAACCAGCACAGAGGTACGACACACACACACACACGCTCTCGGATCTCTCTTCTAAAGATTCTCAATCCAGCTGTTGTCAATCTGTGAGTCACTCTGGCGTTCGATAGGGGTGAATCAGTGTGTGTGAGAGAGAGGGAAAGAGAGAATGTGTGCGAGTGTGTGTGGGTGAGCAGCATGTGTGTATTACCGCATGGGAAAGTAACACTGCACGGTGTTTGGATCGCAAACTGCATGCCACAAATCCCTGCAACCCACAATATAAGACACACATCCACCATGCACAAGGTGATGAATCACTCTGAATGCATCGGATGTGGGACACGGACTGCAATCTAACGGCAAGTGAGTCTCTCCTCTTTCCCCTCCGTAGACTTTTAATGAAGACTACTTTGCTCACGCAAAGGGTAGGGGTTCATTATAGAAGTCCAAATACTAAGGAGAAACTTGACTGTGTGGGGAAAGAGAGGGAGGGAGAAGAGACGACCCACACACACACACGACCCCCCCCCACACACACACACACACACACACACACACACACACACACACACACACACTTAACTAAGATGCCACCTGTCCTGTTCCTCCTGCATGTGTTGATGTTGTGTGTCTGTGTTTGCATCCTCTGTGGCCCCTTGCACCTCCACTTCCCTGTTTCCCAGCATGACTCACTCCGACGAGCCAGTGGTACGCCAGCCAGGCGGCAGCTAGACTTTACCTCATTGGAGGCTGAAGTGGATCTGGGAACTGTAAGTGTGTGTGTTCTGTGTGGGTGTGTGTGTGCACGTGCATGCCGCTGAGTGTGTGCGACCGAATGTGCCTGGGTGCGTGTACGAGAGACCTAGATAGTGACTAGGTAGTTTGTTGATACATTTACAACACTTTACAGGTAAGACATTTGTTCACCTATGTTAAATCTAGCCGTATACCCGGTAATCATTCCTCCTTCAACCACAGCTAATGACCCGATCAATGCTCCAGCCTCTCGCTTCCACACTTTGCAAACGGATCGACAGCCTCTTTAATGAAGCCACTGAGAATCATTGCACTGACTGTTTGTCTTCTTCTCCTTCTCTGCACCAAGCACTCGTATCTGGACAGGGAAACGTCCCTGATTCTGAAAAGCATTGCGGGAAAGCCCTCTCACCTGCTGACCAAGGTGACGCCTCGTTCGCTTGCCCTGCTTCCGAGCGCCCCCCCAGCACCTGCACGCTGTCCTAACCCCACGCTGTACTACACTGGCTTGATTGTTCACCTTCCCACTTTCATCTCCTCTCTCTCTTTCTCTCTCTCTCTCTCTCTATTGCACGCTTTCTCTCTGTGTCTCTCTACCACTCTCTCTCGCTCCATGTTTGTCTTTCACTTGCATGCGACACCTGTTCTCATTGTTTGGCATCGATTCCCCCTGCCCCTCGGTCCCCCCTGCCCCTCGGTTCCTCGGGGTGTGTGAGGTCAGCTGGAGGTGAACTCCTGCTCTGTGTCTGCAGTACTGTTCCACAGCACGCAGGGTTCTAAGCTGTGTTGAGACTCCATACACACAGGCTCTGTCCACACCCCGGGGCATGGCTGCATGCGGCAGTTTGAGTCTGGTCAACACCTGCCGTGATCTCACGAGAACACGTGTGAACTGTCGTGTGGTTTTTCTATGTGAGAGGCTAGTACTTTAGCCTAATTAGGGCCCTGAGGTTGTCTTGACTGTGTCCTGATTGGTGTCTTTGGGTCACATGGTGAGGATACCCTCGGGCCCTGTTGGCTAGGTAGCGGTCTCCAGGTAGATTTTGTTCAAAGACCAACAGGAGCCTAGTCATGTTGGGCCAAGGGGAAATGTCCCGAGGGGAAACAAGTTATTGGGGTTACGAGATAATTGAGCCAAATAATCTGATGTTGTTTACCCGAAAAATGCCTGGTCAGCAAGGCCCAATCCTCTTTAGCTTAGAAACATGAGCAGATCTCCCCCTCTCTGCCCCCTCAATTCACTCTGTAGCTCCATCTCTCTTTCTGCCCCTGCCCCCCCTCCCATATGTCTAATCCCTCTTTCCTGTTTCTCTCCCCCTCCTCTCCCTCCCCCAGAAGTGTTTATCTTCTTATCATCTTCCA
>NW_026911890.1:0-19812 GCF_963692335.1 Osmerus eperlanus
GATCGATGAGGGCTTTATCTCTGGGAGTTTCCGGGGGAAGGAGGGAGTGGAGCGGTGGAGACAACACCCCGACATGGGGGGAGTGTTGGTGGGCCTGGGGAGGGGAGTGGGGGGAGTTTAACCAGCCATGCCCGGACGTTGGGGAAGCTGGGTGGAGGCTGGAGGAAAGGAGGGGTACTAATGAAGACTGGAGCCCAGGGTGGGTGCAGGGGGCCTGGGGAGGCAGAGCAGCTGCTCCCCCTGTCTGATCCCCACTGGAGGTGTCACACAGTGCAGGCGTAGCGGTGAATAATTGATTGTGTTGGCAAGGGTTCATTTCATCAACGGTGTGAAAAGGAAACAGGTGTCCACTCAGAACGTGACGGAAAGTTATTTTCCAGAAGCACCTGAAGAGAAGGAGAAAGATAGCTGGGGTGAAGGACAGGTAGAAGTTTGAAGGTTTTCGGTTGTTACATTGATAGCATGAGAGAGAATATGCAAGACAAAGTGAGAGAAAGTAATATGAGAAAGCGGGTGAAATAACGAAAGAAAGTGGGAGGGAGAGGAGAGAGACAGTGAAAGAGAGAAGGGTTGAGGAAGAGAGGTGAAGAATGAAACAGAAAATGTGTGTGATTAGAGAACTAGACGGTGAAAGTGAAAAGAAAGAAAAAGAGAGAGGGACAGGGAGAGAGGGGGAGAGGGGGAGAGAGGGAGGGAGAGAGAGGGAGAGAGAGGGAGGGGGAGAGAGGGAGGGAGAGAGAGAGAGAGAGAGAGAGAGAGATGGAGGGAGGGAGAGAGAGGGAGGGAGAGAGAGGGAGGGAGAGAGGGGGAGAGAGGGAGGGAGAGAGAGGGAGGGAGAGAGGGGGAGAGAGGGAGGGAGAGAGCGACAGAGAGGGAGGGAGAGAGCGAGAGAGAGGGAGGGAGAGAGCGAGGGAGAGAGAGTTTGCATGCTGGTGTTGGTAGCAGGACAGAGAACTGTAGGCCATGTCAAACTGACCCCCCGCTTCTCTTCCTCTCCCCTTACATCACCGCTCCCGACAGAAACAGGACTACAAATCAGCCTCCATTTCCCATGACACACTTCATCAGGCTGCACCATCTTGGTCTGCCCCTGCAGGTGCTTGTGTCCAGGCCTGAGCGATGACTACATCCATCGCCATCTCTCCTAGTCTGCCCTGCTCGTCAATCACCTCCCTGGCTCCAAGCAGTCCTAGTCTGAATAAAGTTAGCTTAGATAATCAGAGCATAATTCTCTCTCCCGACGAATAAGACAAGCGTATCTTCTGTACGTTTATTTACTGAAGACTTTGATAGACAGTACAGTTTGAAGTGTTTTATGGTGAGTGGAGAGAGAGGGCAGTGTGATCAGGAGTACTGCCGTGTGTGTGTGTGTGTGGGTGTGTGGGTGTGTGTGTTTGTGTGTGTGTGGGTGTGTGTGTGTGTGGGTGTGTGTGTGTGTGGGTGTGTGTGTGTGTGTGTGGGTGTGTGTGTGTGTGGGTGTGTGTGTGTGTTTGTGTCTCGTCACACCTCTGCACCACTCCACCGCCATCACCTAGCCTGCCTCTCCTGTCGTTAACCACGCCTCTAGAGAGAGAGAGAGAGAGAGAGAGAGAGAGAGGGAGAGGGAGAGAGAGAGAGAGAGAGAGAGAGAGAGAGAGAGAGAGAGAGGGAGAGAGAGAGAATGTGAGTGAACGTAGATGTGAGACTGTGTGTGAGATAGTGAGCATTTGTGTGTGTGTAAATATAAGAGAAAAAGTGTGTGCCCGAGTGCGTGTGTGTGTGCGTGTGTGTGTGTGTGTGTGTGTGTGTGTGTAATGAGGTGCAGGATCCCATCTCGACGGGTTTGCAGATGCCGGGTATATCACATTCTATCTGGGGTTCTATTTTTACTCCGAGTCTCGTTTGAGGAGCCAATTCAGGCTCAGATGGTCGTCACGGTGACTCATGCTGTCACACACACACACACACACACATACACACCGTCCCCTGTTAAAAAAAGTTTCTTCATCTCACGGTTACACAACATTTGCCTGTTATTCTGGGATTAAATTCATCTGAGGTTTACCATGTATTCACTGTGGGATCCTTCCTCTAGGTCTTACACTGAATGGATTCTTCTGATTATAGACAACAAGCTGCGTGGCTCTGAATAACAGCTGTTTCAACAGCGTGGTTTTAAAGTGTAGCCGATAGGAGATGGTACCCATGTGACACACACACACACACACACACACACACACTGCAGTAGTGTCTGACAGTTGATGCACCGGTAGACCCAAATGTGGACAGGTGACCTATGAGAAATGGTATCTATGAGAAACACACACATTTACACACACACACACATTCACACAGACAAACCAACTTGCTGCAGCAGTGTAAGTGGACCAGTATAGCCAGGAGTGACTTCCAGATGACCAGTCTCTGAAGACATCACATCGGTCTTATCAGGACCCACACCTGGCACAGTGTTTAACATTCATGTGTGTTAATTACTTCTGAGGGCTTGACTCACTGGATACATCGCCAGGTGTGTGTGTGTGACTTGCCATAGATCCGCTGCCCAATAACTGTCTGATAGAACTGACTTTTGGCTGGAAAAAGAGCCCGTTGCCGTGGATACCTTTCTCTGTCGTCTCCGTTCTCCCCACTGTTGTTCTCTCTCTCCCTCTTTCCCTCTCTCTCTCTCTCTCTCTCTCTCTCTCTCTCTCTCTCTCTCTCTCTCTCTCTCTCTCCTACTCTCCCTCGCTCTCTATCTCCCTCTTTCCCTCTCTCTCTCTCCTTCTCCCCTTCTCTCTCTCCCTCGCTCTCTCTCTTTCCCTCTCTCTCTCTCCTTCTGTCCTGTCTCTCTCTTCCTCCCTCGCTTCTTCAAACTCTCTTTCAGTTCTCCCCTTCTCTCTCTGTCTCTCTCTCGGAGGGCTTTGACAGGATGTTTGTTATTTATTGACGTCTTCCCTGTGTTTTCTTTTTACTCAAGTGAAATGAAACAGAGCTGTATGAAAAGCCTTGAGGTTTGTTGATAAAGTCATCTGTCAGTGCTGCTGGTCGCTCATCACCAGCCTGTTTCTGGGATTACTGGGTCTTTTCTAAATACCCACCCAGACACCTCTTACCCAGACACTCCTTACCCCTTACCCAGACACTCCTTACCCCTTACCCAGACACTCCTTACCCCGTGTGAATGTTAATGTGCCAGGAACTGAATAGTGCTGTGCCTGTGGTGCGTGCATGCCTTTGTGTGTGTGTGTGTGTGTGTGTGTGCACGAGCGTGTCCATGACTGCATGTTCACCACCGAAGCAAGAGACAGCATCTAATACTTTGTGACAGCCAATCAATGAACAGGGTTTCATCTAATGAACAGGGTTTCATCTGTGCATTTTGAGACAGTGGGGATGAGTGGACCAATCAGATTGTAGCGCTGACATCCTGCTCATCGTAAATGAAAAGGGTGGCAGCAACCCTGTCAATGCAGCATCTGGATTTTAATTGGTCAATTACCTCGGCTCGTCTAAACCAGTACAGGTCATAGAAGGGTTTCCCAAGGGCCGATACGCTCAGACACTGTTCTGTGCAAGCAGACATGCTCTGCCAGTAACCTGCTATGTTAGGACTGAAACACAATGCCCTGTTTGTTACTTTATCTGTTAAAGTCTTGATTTGACTTGACTAACACACACACACCAAAAAAAACGTAATATATGAATAGATTTAAAAGGTTAAATGTTGTCAATAATATGACCTTTGTAGCACTTGAGTGTGATAACCTTAACTGTGTTGTGACACTCCGTTTGAGTACATGATCCTGGCCACAATCATTGCCAACTGCATCGTGCTGGCTCTGGAGCAACACCTCCCTGGAGAAGACAAGACGCCCATGTCCAAGAGGCTGGTAAGGGACTCGCGCTTCCCCTGTGTTCAACCCTGCTTCCCACAACCACACCCTGCTCTTCCCCTGTGTTCAACCCTGCTTCCCACAACCACACCCTGCTCTTCCCCTGTGTTCAACCCTGCTTCCCACAACCACACCCTGCTCTTCCCCTGTGTTCAACCCTGCTTCCCACAACCACACCCTGCTCTTCCCCTGTGTTCAACCCTGCTTCCCACAACCACACCCTGCTCTTCCCCTGTGTTCAACCCTGCTTCCCAGAACCACACCCTGCGCTTCCCTTGTGTTCAACCCTGATTCCCACAACCACACCCTGCTCTTCCCTTGTGTTCAACCCTGATTCCCACAACCACACCCTGCTCTTCCCTTGTGTTCAACCCTGATTCCCACAACCACACCCTGCTCTTCCCTTGTGTTCAACCCTGCTTCCCAGAACCATCTAGCTGTGGGTCTACAACAGTGGTCTTCAACCCTGGTCCTCAGGGCCCACTGTCCTGTACGTTTTTAGATGTTTCCCTGCTCCAACACACCTGATTCAAATGAACGAGTCGCTATCAGGCTTCTGCAGAACTTGCTAACAATTCATTCATTTGAGTCGTTTGAATAGTGCAAAGCGTTTACCTTCTAACAAAGAGAGACTTGACCCAGAGAGACCAGAGAAGTCCCTCTCAGTTCCACCATCATCAGGGATAGGATCCCTACTGGGAGAGAACCACCATTAACCTTTAGGAGTCCCCTCAAAAGGCTCCACAACAGGGTGCAACAGCATGGACTGAGCCTTGTTGATATTCAGGGTTAGGGTCAGGGTGAGCATGGTATAGAACACTGTGTACCATCTTAGAGAAGGTTGGTGTGATGGCTGGTGTTGTCGTCGACAGAGACGACCGTCATCATCATGGTGATCATTGTGACCTCGTCGTCATCTCCTCTTGACCAATTTTCCCTTGTTTCCCCGCGTTTTTGATTGGTCTGTTGTTTGATTGACAGGAAAAAACGGAACCCTACTTCATCGGGATGTTCTGCTTGGAGGCGGGGATTAAGGTCGTGGCTCTGGGGTTCGTGTTCCACAAAGGCTCCTACCTGAGGAATGGCTGGAACGTCATGGACTTCATCGTGGTCCTCAGCGGGTGAGCAGAACGCGGCCAGGCCGCGGGAACACGCGTGTGACGTGTTTGCGTGTGCGTGTTGATGTGTGCATGCATGTGCACATCCTCTGCTTCAGCCTGCCTGTAACCGGTACAACAGCCCCTGTTTTCTTTTCATGACCTTCACCTAGCGTGAGCTTCAGTACTGACTGAGCACCTGCTGTCTGCCTAATCTAAGGTCTGAATAATGTGCATTTGACTGGATCAGATGTTTATTGGGTGTTCATTTCCTGCGAGGAGACTTGAGGAGGAGAGTCAGATATCGAGGAGATATCCCCAGTTGAGATTCCAAAGACGCTGCAATTTGTGTAGCAGTTTCACCCAGCTCAGAAGTGGCAGTGTCATACACAGGAATCACAGTTGCAGGAAAGGGAGTTTGTTTCAATGTGCTTCAGCTTCTGGGGTGGCATACAGTAGCTAACCTTCTGCAAGACTGTGCCAGCCTCTTAAGGTGAAGCCTTAGACAGGAAGCTGATAGTGACGAACGATGGCTAGGCGGCTGGTTCCTATATGTCACATGCTCCCTGACTTCCTGTTTAGGAGCTGATATCTAAAAGGTTTTCAGGACAGCTTTCAGAGATGATTTTTTATTTAATATGATGGGACATAAGATGGTTGAAGGAAAAGCACTAGACTGGTTTAACACCCACACACATACCACACACAAACGAACACACACACGCAAACACTCACAAATGAAATATTAATCAATCTGTGGTGCACAAGTACAAAGGGTGGAAGCTAGGGTTCTTTAAGAATTTTACATGATTCTGTGCGATGTATTATTGATGAGCAGAGCTCTGAATGAGGTTCTGCTGAAAGGAGGCGTGTGAGTATTGTGTGTGTGTGTGTGTACTGTGTGTGTACTAATATAGAGAGGAAGAAAGGCTGGCTATGGGGAATTGGTTAAGGAAAGTTGATTTGAAGGGAGTATAGTAAAGTAGGAGTGGTCAAAAAGAGAAGCTGTGTGTGTGAGTGTGCGTGTGTGTGTGCGTGCGTGCGTGTGTGCGTGTGTGTGTGCGTCTCTGAGGGCTGAGGTTGGGGGCTGTTTGTCTTCAGTTGTTTATCCCTTCAGAGAGACACTACTAGCCTGTTGCTAAATTATGTAATTATAAGTTAAGTACAGTATTAGCTAAGTGCAGTATGGTAGCATTATTAGTCCAGACGTGATGACTAAATCGAGGGTGGTAACAGAAATGCCTCAGACGCCAGATAGATCTATAGTATAGATACCCTCTCTGTGACTCACCTCAAGTCCTAAAGTAGAGTCATTAAAACCTGTGCAGAGCAAATCAGAGGGAGGAAAAAGCTAATCGATGTTTTAATCCCCCTGGTGTTCTCTGTAGAGCCTGTCTACCTCTTGTGAGCTCTTGTGTGGCTTAACAGCCTGTCTAGGCTAACCTTTCACTCCACTGATTAATACTTATTAATCACACCTTGCTCTACATGGTTGTGGGGAAACTGTCACTGCACATCTGCTTTGGCCACTAGGGGCACCTTTTTTACGTAAAAATAAGTCAACAGCTACTATTAAAGGTACATAGGCATGATTTTTTTCAGTAAAAGTAAATAAATAATCCCCTATATATTTTTGTCCGCACGTTCCACAAACATGTTGTGTAGCTAATAAGGCCCTCTGAGAGTTGTTTAGCAACACAGACAGAGTGCCACGGGAAAGTCAATTTCCAGTTTTGGAGTGGCCCTCTACTTTCCAGCCAATCATGTTCCAGCAAACCTGTTTCGTGTCAATCACCTTTGGCAAGGCGGGTCTTCCCAAAGGAACGGATATATTGAATCCTGATATACTTCTCAGCAGCCGTGTGTTTTTCCCTGATCATCATGGAGGTAGTCAGAGACTTGAGAGAATGGGGAGAGGATTCAATGTTCCCTGGATGTAATTAGGCTTTATTCATTCATTCATTCAATAATGAAGTAGGCCTTTAGATGCTGATAGTCCTTTCTGCTATCCCTCACTACAGAAAGTAATTTAATACTCTCTCTTTTGTTCTCTCTCTTTCTTTAACCTGCTTTCTCTATCTCCCTAGTCATCTCCTCTGTCCTCTCTCTCTCTCTCTCTCTCTCTCTCTCTCTCTCTCTCTCTCTCTCTCTCTCTCTCTCTCTCTCTCTCTCTCTCTCTCCTCATCTCCTTTGTCCTGTCTCTCGCTCTCCTTCCCTCTCTCTCTCTTACACACACCACAAAGATTGCAGCGAGGGCAGGGGCAGGCGGTCGTATTAAAGGATGAGTGAGGATGATGAGATGTGGAGGTAATATTGGATGAGTCATCTTCATCCATTAGTGTTTAATGAACAGAGCTCCAGCATGCAGACAGGAGCCGCCCAGACAGGCTCTGGCCTGTATTCTCTCAGCAACAGTCACAGATACTATCCCTTCTATGATGTGTGTCCTACTGTAAATCAACTAGGCTGAGAGAAACAGACTTGTGAAATCTGTAAAAAAAAAAAAAATCCCAGTATCGATTGGCTGGTTTTTGCATTCGTTAAGGTTAAACGACTACAAACACAAACAGGATTTCTGATTTTATTTATGTTGTTTTTCTCTTTGACTGGAAGCGTTAAAGGTTAACCGAGAAACTGTCCAGGTGTTCATATATATATTTTGCATGGATGCATCACTCTTTATGTGCTGTGTGTTCCTGTGTGTGTGTGTGTTCCTGTGTGTGTGTGTGTGTGTGTGTGTACAATGGCATGTTGAAATGGGGTAGAGAGGAGTCTTGTTCCCAGTGAGTGGGAGGAAGAGGCTGCCAGACTATTATCCTCCAAGGCTGGACTGTGGGGATTTCAATACAAACACAGCCCTTCCTTACAGCCCCAGTACAGCCTTGGGTGTGTGTGTGTGTGTGCGTGTGTGTGTGTGCACAAGGGCCTGCCCCGCCGAGCGTACCCAGAATACCGAGGGAGATGCATTCCGCCATGCGTGATGGCGTTAATTGGCACCTTGCTCACCCCCGACGGCAGAGCCTCCATTAGGGTGCGAACACATGGCAGGAGACCACGCCCCCTTCGCGTGCGTGTTGGCAGGCTGTGCTCGGAGCCTGGGGGACGGGGGGACGGGACAGGAGAGAAGCAGAGAGGAGATGAAGAGAGATGGAGGGTACCAGCTTTGGTCGGATCTGACCGGACGTTGTTCTGAGTCCATACTTTGGTCCTTCTACCGAGTTTGATTCAAGAGAAAAGTGAAGATGGCTGCTTTGATTCGTCTCCCAGTTCGGTCCCAGGGTTATTCGTCTTTACGGGGTGTTCGAACAGCAGTGCTTTGAGTCATCCAGATCTAACCGCTGTCATGATATTCACAACTGCTCTGACCTGCTCTGCTGGGGAATGAGACATACAGGACCGCTGCATACTTCATCCCCTCCCTCCCTCCCTGCCTCCCTCCCTCCCTGCCTCCCTCCCTCCCTGCCTCCTTCCCTGCCTCCCTCCCTCCCTGCCTCCCTCCCTCCCTTTTAGACCCCCTCCTGTCATCTCTCTCTCTCTCTCTCTCTCTCTCTCTCTCTCTCTCTCTCTCTCTCTCTGTCTTTCCTTTTTGCTATTGAGTTGATCAAGCAACACGATTGGTCAACGTTACTAGCAGACAAGCAGGCGCCTGTTCTGCCTTATGTGATTTGTTGTTCTGATTTATTTGAGTGTCGGTCCAATTGCGATTTCATTAAATACTGATTTAGGGTTCCCTTGACTTGGGTGAACAGGCATACAGACAAGCACACACACACACACCCACACACTCAATCCCACGCAGAGACACACAGCCCCTCATTCACACCCACCACACATGCATGTACACAGACAGGCAGACCGGCAGACAGACTGTAAGACAGACAGACAGGTTGCAGTTGGTCTTCCCAGGACCCTACAGCTAGCCTGGGTTATAAATACACTGTCACAGGGCATGGCTAAGAGGGACAGTGGTGGCAATATCCTCTCCCACCTCTCCTCTCCTTCCCATTCTTTTTCTCCTTTTTTTCTCTTTTCCTCCTCACTGTTCTCCTCTCCTCTCCCTCTCCCTCTCCCTCTCTTCTCTTCTCTTCTCTTCTCCCTCTCCTCTCCCTCTCCTTTCCTCTCCTCTCCTCAACCTCTCCTCTCCCTTTCCTCTCCCTCTCCTCTCCTCTCCTCTCCCTCTCCCTCTCCTCTCCTCTCCTCTCCTCTCCTCCCCCCTCCTCCCCCCTCACTCTGCCACTCTCCTCTCCAGGGGTAAAGACAGAGGTTCAGGGTTTGTATTTCATGTGATTCTGTTCCCCTGCTCTGACCATGTGATTCTGCTGCTGTCTCTACTGGTGTTCTCACACTGTTATTATCTGCTCGCTGCTGCTAGACTGTGTGTCACATGCAGACTCGCTGGGAACACATTGTTCACACAGGCAACTAACTCTCTACCTCTGACACACTAACTAACTCTCTACCTCTGACACACTGTAACTAACTCTCTACCTCTGACAGACTGTAACTAACTCTCTACCTCTGACAGACTGTAACTAACTCTCTACCTCTGACACACTGTGACTAACTCTCTACCTCTGACACACTGTAACTAACTCTCTACCTCTGACAGACTGTAACTAACTCTACCTCTGACAGACTGTAACTAACTCTACCTCTGACAGACTGTAACTAACTCTCTACCTCTGACACACTGTAACTAACTCTCTACCTCTGACAGACTGTAACTAACTCTACCTCTGACAGACTGTAACTAACTCTGTACCTCTGACACACTGTAACTAACTCTCTACCTCTGACAGACTGTAACTAACTCTACCTCTGACAGACTGTAACTAACTCTCTACCTCTGACACACTGTAACTAACTCTCTACCTCCAACACACTGTAACTAACTCTCTACCTCGGTCTCACCTAGCCTACCTCAGTGTCATAGTCCCACATGAGGTTGCATAACACATAAAGAGACACACACTCACTTCTAAAAGTGTCCCATCTGCTGTCCAATCGATTGATGATGATTGACGTGGCGGGGGTGTCCGTGTCCCCCCGAGCGGTGACCATGGCGATGGGAGACCCCCTCCCTGGTTGGGATCAACAAGATGACTTGTCAATATGGAGTCCTGCTGTCAGAGAGGGTATTATTAGAAGACATCTGTGTGAATAGATGTCTGACCATCTGACCGTGAACAGGGAGTCTGTTGGCTGAGCGGTGAGGGAATCGGGCTAGTAATCCGAAGGTTGCCAGTTCGATTCCCGGTCATGCCAACTGACGTTGTGTCCTTGGGCAAGGCACTTCACCCTACTTGCCTCGGGGGAATGTCCCTGTACTTACTGTAAGTCGCTCTGGATAAGAGCGTCTGCTAAATGACTAAATGTAAATGAATACAATCAAGTGGGAAAGATGGGAGACAAAGATGAGGGGTGAGGGGAATATTTAGAGAAAGAGAGAAAGGAAGAAAGAATCGAAGAAGGAAGAAAGGGAACAACAGTGGAGAGAGAGAGATAGAGAGAGAGAAAGAGTGAGAGAGAGTGAGAGAGAGAGAGAGAGAGAGAGAGAGAGAGAGAGAGAGAGAGAGAGAGTGAGCGAGAAATAGCAATTGGAACAGGCAGTACACATTAAAACGTGGGTGACACATTGAAGCACGAGCACTGGCCATGTAGCGAGAGCGATGTTTTATCTCTCGTTTAGAGTTCATTTGCTGGAGGGTGTTCAGGTGGTGGAGAGCTAGTCTAGGAGGTGTGCTGCTCCGCTCCAGAGAGGGGCTAAGTGGATTGTGTAACGGAGAGAGAGACAGTCGTGAGGTAGATCACCCCTATTCCTGCTGTGGTGCTTCTTAATTGACAATAACGTAGATTTTCGTTATACATTGAAAAGCTTTTTTTCATTTATTGAAAAAAACTTAATGAATAACATTGTTGACAAAACGAGAGGCTTTAAGAAGCAGGTGAACGTAACATTTACAGTTTTTCAAGGTTTTGTTTCAAGTTTCTGATTTCCAGAAACCCAAACCTAACCCAAACCCAAACCTACCCCAAACCTAACCCTATGAATTTCCCGATTTGGCCACTTCTTGTGGAGTGCCACCAGCGTTATGATAGATGACTCTAACACAGATCACTCCCTGTGAAGCAGAACATAAAGCACAACAGTTTCTGACAGTTGAATCAAGATCAGCATCCTCCCTGTACCTGGCGGATTCCCGTCAAACGGGGCTGATGAATGAACACCTTCCCCATGAACGCAAGCCCATGCCATCCGTAACAGCCCTTCACCAATCAGATGGACCGACCAACGAGGACATCTCAGAGCCTCTACTGGTGAGATGGGAGCGGGTTTGGGCGAGTCAGGGTGAAAGGACAGCCGGTCATATCGCCTGGTCTCCCGCCGCCCTGATCCTCTGCTCTGTGTCACCACCTCTTCTGCCAGAGTGGCCGTGACCTAACTCACTTACACCTCCCAGAGAGGAGCCAGTCAAGCCACACCGGGGACAGGGAACACAGCACAGAGCCACGATGCCAACGCAGAGATGGAACACTGTGTAATGAGACATATCTCTGTGTGGTATACCTGCTGCAGCCTGTATTGAATTATCTCCTTTTAGTGTTATTCTTATTGCATTTCCCCGAGATGGCTTGGAGGGGTGTAATATTGTAAGGGTTAGGAGTGTGGTGTTGACCGTGACAAAGCTTTTACTTTGTGGTAAAAGCTTTGTGGCTGTGCGACAGACATTGGTGATGTTTGGGTTGCAGGTTTTGATTAAATTGGCATCATCTCACAGTTCTCTCAGACCGAAACTAACCACACTACTGAATCTCTCTGTGTGAGACATAGATATGTCCTCTATATAAATACTGTACCGAGTCAACATGCAGATGTTCCAAAACCAAAACACCAACCTTGCTACTACCCTTTCCACTTCCTGATCTGGAATGAGTCAGGTGGCTGAGCGGTTAGGGAATCGGGCTATTAATCGGAAGGTTGCCGGTTCGATTCCCGGCCGTTCAAAATGACGTTGTGTCCTTGGGCAAGGCACTTCACCCTACTTGCCTCGGGGGAATGTCCCTATTCTTACTGTAAGTCGCTCTGGATAAGAGCGTCTGCGAAATGACTAAATTTAAATGACTGCAGTGTGGACATCCTTTGAGAATAGGATGAAATTGGGATTCGGGAAAGTGGATTATTGGAGAACCAGTATTGTGTTTCCGTTGTGTTGAGTTCGTATTGAAATCCAGTCCAGGAGATCCCAGAAGGCTGTTTGATCTGAAGCAGCATGTGTTTCATTTGTGTTTGAGTTTAGCTTACATCTATATTACACCAGAGAGAGAGAGAGGGTGAAACTGAGGCAGTCAGAGGGAGAGAGAGACACAGTGGAAGCAGAGAGAAATAATGTAGAGAGAGTGTTAGAAAGAGAGACACAGACAGAGACCATTAGAGACAAACAGATGGCATGAGATAAGCATAGTGAATATCAAGACACTAATTAATCACTGCTGTGCTGTCTGATTCCCTGTGGTGTTATTAGAAGGACAGATGTGCTGTCGGTAACTCAGCTGTTTACCTTTATCCTGAAGATGTGTCTGTGTGTGTGTGCCTATGTGTGTACATCACCCTAGAGCCGGAGGTTGCACTGGAAACACAGCAAATTTGCGGAAACTGTCCACGGTGGAGCTCCAAATGGGGCCATTTTGGAGGAAATTGCTTTTGTCCACTTGTTCAGGGCCTGGAAGTTCTGTGTGTTGTTAGCTGTTGTTGTGATTATCAGGGCCACGGTCTCTGCGATGCCAAACCAGATTGGCAGAGTAAACCCTCGCTGTAAGTCAAAGGTTTAGAGAACTGCAGAGCAGAAAAAGAGACATATTTCAAGTGAATGTTTCTCTCTACAAATTTGCATTCGCTCCAAGCATCAGCCCACTTCACCTCAAGCATTGAGATCAGTATTCAGTAAGTCAGTATTATAGGAGAGGCTGTATGGTTTACATGGTTACAAACGATGAATGAGTTATTTAAAGGCTGTTGTGGTGGCATGCCGCAGATATGTCAGTCATGAATGTGAGCTGGAGGCGGGATTGTTGCTGTTTCGGCTCATCTAGCTGTGAAAGGACTGGTGTGATAACAGATCTGATATTGGCCCTGAATTTCTGAATGCGCCAGTTGTCTTAACGGTTGGATTATGAAGTGTTTGTGGGAATATGACAGCGAATGTGACAGGGTAGCAGTCTGAGAGGAGCAGGGGAAAGTTACTTTAGTGTTTGACACGATGGGAAATGTGACAGTAACCAGCCAATGTGTCACTGTAGCTACATTAGGTTACATGTTAGCCTGAATGAGGTTTTACTTACTGTAACTCGACATTGTGTCTACGGAAGCTAACACGTTAGCTCTAGTGCTAATTAGCTTAGCTTGTCTTGTTTGACAGCTGAGCTTTTGCAGGGTGTGAAACCTGTTTGTGTTATCTTCAGTTATCTTAGCGTTTGATTTCACCCAGGATGAATTGGTAATTGAGGGAAAGATTAACCAGACTGTTTGGAAGAAAGCAGACCAGATGAAGAGGGCCTTCATCATCACCATCATCCTCATCACCACCATCATCATCATCACCATCATCATCTGCAGAGCAGACATGAAACGCAGAGCATTTGATTGGGATTCAAGAGGGCCGTTCGGTTCACAACCTTAAATGTTCCTGGATTCACTTGATGAGTTTTCTTCCTCTGGGAGCGGCTTGTTCTCCAGATAGATGCTGCAGCACAGCACAGCGAGGCTTAGCCCAGGACGTAGGAGGCTACAGCAGGCGGAGGGAGAGAGATAGAGAGGAAGTGGGTGAGAAGAAGAAAGGATGGATGATCAAGGGAGCAGAGAGAGAGAGAGAGAGAGAGAGAGAGAGAGAGAGAGAGAGAGAGAGAGAGAGAGAGAGAGAGAGAGAGAGAGAGAGAGAGGAAGAGAAAGATAGGGAGAGAAATAAAGAGAGAGAGGGAAAGAGAGAGGAGGGGAAGATATAGAGAGAGAGGGAGAGGCTCTGACTGCCAGCCTTGCAGAGCAGTGTGGGTGTAGCTCAGTAAATGACAGTCAGGACCATGCACTGGTACCCTGCGTTCCTCACAGCACAGTGGATGGCAGGGCTGCAGAGAGGGGTTCCATTTTTGCAGAGGCTATTTAACATCTTTTCTTTTAAATATATCAGCATTTACTCACCATCGTAAACTCTTATGCTTACAACTCACCCTGACTGGCCTCTAGCTCACCCCCCCCCCCCACCTCCCCCACCATCATTTTAACAATTTTATTAAAAAAATAGAAAAAAACCTGTGATCCATTGTTACAGGTGGTAAATCCATGGAACAATTTGACCCAGATTTTATTTTATGTGAACAATGCCCTTCCCAAAAAATTGTCTTAGGAAAATTTCATTTTTTTTGCATTTATTTTTTATTTTTCTATCCCGAAACGTTCTTCTATTGTTTTATATTTCATACGGTTCACAAAAAATATACAAAAACCTTTTTGTCTGGTGAAGTTCCACTATCTCATTCACAGCGTAATATTGAACCACAACAACATCTAAATCAGAACCATATCAAGCAGCAGTAAGGAACACTGACACCACACAGACGTCAAGTCTCTCTCCGCACGGTGGAGCGACAACTGTCACACCTTCTCATGTCACGGCGCCACACGGCGGCTCCTCCAGGCCTCGTCTGTGTCACACTGTAAGTCTGTCGGTCACGACGGAGGGGACAAGGCCAACTCGTCACCCTGTTTGACGTTCCGCCTGTCTGACAGACTGTGTGTGTGAGGTGTGTGTGGCTGTGTGTGAGGTGTGTGTGTGTGTGTGTGGCTGAGTGTGAGGTGTGTGTGGCTGTGTGTGAGGTGTGTGTGAGGTGTGTGTGTGTGTGGCTGAGTGTGAGGTGTGTGTGGCTGTGTGTGAGGTGTGTGTGTGTGTGGCTGAGTGTGAGGTGTGTGTGGCTGTGTGTGAGGTGTGTGTGAGGTGTGTGTGTGTGTGGCTGTGTGTGAGGTGTGTGTGTGTGGCTGAGTGTGAGGTGTGTGTGAGGTGTGTGTGGCTGTGTGTGAGGTGTGTGTGAGGTGTGTGTGAGGTGTGTGTGAGGTGTGTGTGTGGCTGTGTGAGGTGTGTGTGTGTGAGGTGTGTGGCTGTGTGTGTGTGTGAGGTGTGTGTGTGTGGCTGTGTGTGTGAGAGGCGTGTGTGTGAGGTGTGTGCAGGAGGTCCTCAGGGCTGGGATGAGAGCTCACACACCCAAACACCCCCCCCCCCCCCCCTCCCCAGACCTTTTCTCACTGACTCCAGTAATAGTATACATGTACAGTTAGTGTGTGTGTGTATGAGCCTGCTCTGGTCCAGTTCCCCTGGCTAGATGTTCAGGCTAGCTTGCCTAAGAGGGAAGTCCAGCGGCAGACCAAATGGAGGATGACATTTTTACACCCTTCATATCCTCGTCTCCATAACAACTAAAATGTTGAGGTACTGGTTAATGATCTGGGGGGGGGGGGGACAACAGAGTGGGGTTGTAGCATCGGAGAGGAAAGAGGGCGAGAAAATGGAGGCAGGGATGGAGGGAGGGAGGGAGTAGAAAAGCAGGGAAGAGGAGGAGAGGATACCAGATGACAGGAAGAGACAGGAGGGAGGGAAGGAGAGAAGGGAGGAGCGTGGGAGAGAGGTGCGAGGCTTACACTGAATGGTCTAATTCCATTTCTACCTCTGTGGACGACACCGGAGAGCTATTTTAGGATCTCTTCTCAAGTCTTAATTAAAAAGGCTGACACCCTCTGGAGCCCGACACCTTACCTTAAACTTGTTCTCAACCAAACATGCCCGAATGTCTCCTTTCCTCCTTTCTCTCTCTCTCCATTTCTACTTCTCTCTTCTTCTCTTCACCTCTCCTCTTATTTTTTCTCCTCTCCTCCCTCTCTTCTCTCTCTCCTCTCTTTCCCCCCTCTCTCTCTCCTGTCTCTCCTCCCTCTCTCTCTCTCTCCTCCCTCTCTCCTCTCTCTCCTCCCTCTCTTCTCTCTCTTCTCTTTCCCCCTCTCTCTCTCCTCTCTCTCCTCCCTCTCTCTCTCTCTCTCTTTCTCTCTCTCTCTCTCTCTCTCTCTCTCTCTCTCTCTCTCTCTCTCTCTCTCTCTCTCTCTCTCTCTCTCTCTCTCTCTCTCTCTCTCTCTCTCTCTCTCTCTCTCTCTCTCTCTCTCTCTCTCTCTCCTCTCTCCTCTCTCTCCCCCCTCTCTCTCTCTCCTCTCTCTCCTCCCTCTCTCCTCTCTCTCTCCTCTCTTTCCTCCCTCTCTCCTCCCTCTTTCCTATCTCTCCTCCCTTTCTCTCTCCTCCCTACCAGACAGAAATAATATCTCTGCTTAGCTCGCTATATCATTCTCAAATCATGTTACTGCCAATCATCAGATGGTAACAATTAGTGACATTTGAAAAATGAGTGTGAATGTGTGTGTGTGTGAGGATGTGTGTGTGAGGATGTGTGTGTGAGGATGTGTGTGGCTTGTCTGTATCTTCTGCTCATTTGGAGTCGGTGGGCAAGGCAGGGGATTGTGGGTATCAAGACGACTGGTTTCTGTGAACGTAAGTGGCCATAATAAAAGTGACAGGAAATAGTATCATCTCTTTCTCTCTCTGCTTCTTTCTCGCTCTCTTTCTCTCTGCTTCTCTCTATCTCTCTTTCTCTCTCTGCTTCTCTCTATCTCTCTGATTCTCTCTATCTCTCTTTCCCTCTCTATTTCATCTCTCCCTCACTTACTTTCAATCACACTTTTAATCACTTATGTTGAATGAAGGTCTGGCAGTAGCGTGGATGGAGTGATGAGGGAAGGAGAGGAGAGGTGAAGAGGGGACTAACGAGCTAGAGATCCTCACAGGAGAGGTCACCTCACGTGGTCTCTCTCTCCTCCGTCTCCGAGGAGAGAGGTCACCTCACGTGGTCTCTCTCTCCTCCGTCTCCGAGGAGAGAGAGAGGTCACCTCAGGTGGTCGCTCGTTCGCTCCTTCTCAAACCCTCCCTCTTTCTCGTTCCGTCTCTCTCTGTCTCTCTCTCTCTCTCTCCTCCCCTTTGGTCAAAGTGCTTCTCAAACAATTATTCCTCCCTCTTTCCAATAAGAGCTGCAGAGAGACGACAGTATTTGCATGTTATAATGAGCCGCTGCCGTGTGTCCTGGTGCTGATGAGGCGACGTTTAGATCACTGCTTCCCTCTCTGATGTCTGCTGCACCCCGCTTGTTGAATTTGGCGTGTGTGTGTGTTTAGCTCTGTAGATCATGTTGTGTACGTTCTGTGTTGGGTTTGTTAGTTGTCATCCTGTCAGCAGCAACAGACACGGTCTTCTCTTGAAATGTTTTCCTTTCTGAATATGTGCCTGGTTTTATCTAATATACTTATATGTGTATGGGTGTGTGTGTGTGCGTGTGTTTATGGGTGTGTGTGTGTGCGTGTGTGTGTGGATATGTGTGTGTGCGTGTGTGTGTGGATATGTGTGTGTGCGTGTGTGTGTGGATATGTGTGTGTGCGTGTGTGTGTGGATATGTGTGTGTGTGTAGGATCCTGGCTACAGCAGGAGCTCACATGAACATCCCTGTGGATCTACGTACCCTGCGAGCTGTTCGAGTCCTGAGACCCCTCAAACTGGTGTCTGGCATCCCAGTGAGCACACACACACACACATCAACTGAGAGCTGTCCCTATACTGTTCCAAAACCGAATACAAGTTCCTTATTGTCAGAACGTCCCAGTGAACAGAACTTTCTGCAAATGTGTGTGTTTCTGCGTGTGTGTGTTTCTGCGTGTGTTTCTGTGGTGTGTGTGTTTCTGCGTGCATGTGTGTTTCTGCGTGTGTGTGTGTTTCTGCGTGTCCGGCAGGTCTGCAGATCGTGCTCAAGTCCATCATGAAGGCCATGGTTCCTCTGCTCCAGATCGGCTGCTGCTGTTCTTCGCCATCCTCATGTTCGCCATCATCGGCTGGAGTTCTACAGCGGCAAGCTGCACCACACATGCGTGGCCCAGCGCAACATCCTGGGTACGGGGGAGGGGGGAGAGGAGAGTGGAGGGGAGGAGAGGTGTGCAGATTTATGAGAATGCATCATTTGAGCCTTCACCCCTCCCTCTCTCTCTCTCTCTCTCTCTCTCTCTCTCTCACACACACACACAAATCTTCATCGAGCCACAAGCTTGGTACAGAACACCTACATCCTGTCAAGCACCTACTGTGACATTGTGTTCATGTGTCGCCTGCCCTTCTCATGTAAACACACGGCATTAATCCTAAACAATCAGCGCGGAGCCAGAGCCCTCATTCATCCCTGCGCTGCACTCTGCGCCCACACACACTCCTCAGATTATAATTATTATCATCTCAGATCACCATTCATCACACGGCAGGCCTACATCCTCCTTGATCACTGACTGCTCCTGCTGTTCTGCTCCTCCCTTCTCCCCATCTCCTCCTCTCCCCTCTCTCTCCCCCTCTCCTCCTCTCCCCTCTCACTCCTCTCCTCCTCTCCCACTCTCCTCCTCCCTCCTCTCCTCCTCTCCCCCTCTCCTCCTCTCCTCCTCTCTCCTCTCCCACTCTCCTCCTCCCCTCCTCTCCTCCTCTCCCCCTCTCCTCCTCTCCTCCTCTCCCACTCTCCTCCTCCCGTCCTCATCCTCCTCTCCCCCTCTCCTCCTCTCCCACTCTCCTCCTCCCCTCCTCTTCTCCTCTCCTCCCTTCTCCTCATCTCGTCCTTTTCCCATCTCCTCCTCTCCTCCCCTCAGAGAACGAGACGTGGACTCGTCTGAGTCAGAGTTTCCGTGCGGTGTGCGGGCGTGTCCTAACAAGTACCGCTGCAGGGGCACCTGGATCGGCCCTAACGACGGCATCACGCAGTTCGACAACATCCTGTTCGCCGTCCTCACTGTCTTCCAGTGCATCACCATGGAGGGCTGGACCACCGTGCTGTACAACGTAAGTCCCCTCAGGGGCCCCTCCCCCCAGGGGCCCCTCCCCCCAGGACCCTCTCCCCCAGGCCCCTCTCCCCCCAGGCCCCTCCCCCCAGGACCCTCTCCCCCCAGGACCCTCTCCCCCCAGGCCCCTCTCTCCCAGGCCCCTCCCCCCAGGACCCTCTCTCCCCAGGCCCCTCCCCCCAGGCCCCTCCCCCCAGGACCCTCTCTCCCCAGGCCCCTCCCCCAGGACCCTCTCTCCCCAGGCCCCTCCCCCCAGGACCCTCTCTCCCCAGGCCCCTCCCCCCAGGCCCCTCTCTCCCAGGCCCCTCCCCCCAGGACCCTCTCTCCCCAGGCCCCTCCCCCCAGGCCCCTCCCCCCAGGACCCTCTTCTCCCCAGGCCCCTCCCCCCAGGCCCCTCTCTCCCCAGGCCCTCCCCCCAGGCCCCTCCCCCCAGGCCCCTCTCTCCCCAGGCCCCTCTCCCCCCAGGCCCCTCCCCAAGGACCCTCTCTCCCCAGGCCCCTCCCCCCAGGCCCCTCTCCCCCAGGCCTCCCTCTCCAGGTCCCAGCAGGGCTGCTCCTCACCTGGGCTGTGTTTGTGTCTCCTCAGACGAACGACGCCCTGGGGCCCACCTGGAACTGGCTTTACTTCATCCCTCTCATCATCATCGGCTCCTTCTTCGTCCTCAACCTGGTGTTGGGGGTCCTCTCAGGGTAGGTACACACACGCACACACCAGGCACACGCTCAAGTACACCACACACACGCACGCTCAGGTACACACACGCAGTGCTGATGCATGAGGGAAGCTACGTAGTCATGATGACAAAGCATTCCACTCTGTTGCTCTCTGCTCAGTACATAATAAACGTGTCAAGATTGTAGATGGTAGGCTGAATGGCTGGCTGGCTGGATGTGTGGTTGGC
>NW_026911891.1:0-10319 GCF_963692335.1 Osmerus eperlanus
CTCCGGCTTTCTCTCAGATGGAGGGTGCTATAGCAAATAGCCCAATGGGCCTGTTTAGATAACACTGACCTCTCCCCAACAGCAGCCCGGGCCTGAGTGAAGGGCAAAAAAAGAAAAGAGGCAAATTGATCAATTCAGAAATGGAGAGGAGAGAGAGAAAGATAGAAAGAGGGAGAAAGTGGGAAAGTGAGAGAGAGGGAGGGAGAGAGAGACAGGGGGGAAAGGAGAGGGAGAAAGGAGAGAGGGAAAGAGAGAGAGAGAGAGAGAGAGAGAGAGAGAGAGAGAGAGAGAGAGAGAGAGAGAGAGAGAGAGGAAAACAGAAAGAGAGAGAGATCTCCGCCATGATTCGGAGTGTATTGTAACCCCCACCTGCCTCTCTATGTACAAAAGTGTTCCATCGTCATCAAGCTGAATTGCAGGAGGAGACGAGAGGCGTTCGGCCTGGCTGATCTGCATTCTGCGCATGGGGTTACCCGGGAAACATACAGTAGGGGGGGCATTCACACTCTGCCTTGGAAATGGATATTCACGGCTTTGTTCAGGGGGGTCATGATAGTATTTGTAAACAAAAAATTAGTCCTGCTTAATCGCGGCTCCCTCCCTCGTTCTCCGCCTGGCTCTCGTCCGGCCCAGGAGGAGATCCCGGGCGGGCCAACTGTCACGTAGACCAGAGGTTCTGACCCGGGCGATGCTGATCACGGAACGTGAACCCACAGGACCTGACGGCAGGACTGAGACATGAAGAGGGAGGACGGAGGTGGAGACGGAGCCGTCGGGTCGAACCTCCCAAACGCCTCGTGCTACTCAGAGATAGACAAGTGTAAGAGAGTGTGTGTGCGTGTGAGAGAGAGAGAGAGAGAGAGAGAGAGAGAGAGAGAGAGAGAGAGAGAGAGAGAGAGAGAGAGTGTGTGAGTGTGAGTGTGAGTGTGTGTGTGTGTGTGTGTGTGTGTGTGTGTGTTTCCTCATCTACGTGGCCTTGCGCTTAAGTGCTCACTTTATGGGCCACATCAGGACACGTACACCCTCCCTTTAATGTGCATTTGAAAATAATGGTCTTTGGCGTTACACAACTCCTCGCGCACACAGAGCCTGTTTAAAAGTTATGGGGGACGATATTATGACTCATCTCTGAAAGCAGGGGGTTGTAAACCAGCGCTGTAACTCCCTCATGTGACAAGATGTTTTACAATCACACCTTTAAAAGCTGTTAGTGGCCCAGGTTGGGTGGGGCGGGTCGAGCCCAGGCCTGGACTACAGCTCCACAGACACAGGCCACTCACGGTGCTGGAGTGGAGCTGCTCTAAGATAATGTTGTTCTTTAATTAAAACATGCCTCTTGATGGATCCGACGCTAGGGAGGAGAGTGGGCGCCGTGGTACTGCACTATAGCAGATACTGATTTTGGCACTGGCACAAAACAAGAAGCCCAAAACCGTGTGTGTGTGTGTGTGTGTGTGTGCATGTATGCGTGTGTGTGTTCCATATCACAATGCAGTGTGTAAATTCAATATTTACCCACCTAAATAAGCAAGGGAATGGTGTAGATACGGAGAGAGAGGAACAGGTGGATGTTCTCAGTCTTAAGGTGTGCTGTAAGGGAGTTTCTGAAGGTCCTCGTCAGCCTGGCTCGATGTGCTTTGTGTTGCAGGGTCCTGTGTTTTCGTCTGGGCTCTGACGAGACCCTGGGAGTACAAGGTCCAGTTTCAATACAGAACGCAACAGAGAATGGGCTTGTCTTAATAACAGGGAATGCTATGTGTAAACATACATTGTTGGTGAGTTTTCAGTTCAACAAAGACATTGATAATCAAGCCACTACGCTATAGATCTATTGATATTTTATGACAATGTATTGGGAAAGTGTTGATGTAATTAGTACGTGTTGTGAAATATATTCTCATATTCATGTGAATAGCAGCCTTGATGTACGTGAGTAGGTGGAGAGACAGTTGCCTATCTCGTATGGGCTGCATTTGTGAGAGCCTAGCGATCAAGCGGGTCATTTCCTAAACAATTAACACTGCACTTCGTTCTTCAGTCACTAGGAGGAGATATCAAGTTTGCTGTCATTAGTTGAACTAAAGTAGGAAAAATGCTACTAGGCTTACATCTGACAGCTCAAAGCGATATACGTCGACAAAAAATTAATGCATTATAGACGTATCTGCATTATATATGACGGTGATAATGATATATTTTTAAAGTGTTCATGTATTTCCTTAAAAAAAACTTTTTGTATTGACTAATTAGAAGAATTGTTATATGAAAAAGTGTTAGGAAGTGCAAATATAAAAACATTAATTTAGCCTATACTTGACTAAATATATCTACACGTTCTTTGAGCCATCCACTCACGCACTAACGACCAATGCGTATAATTATAATGGCCTGTTTAAGTGTAAAATTTAAACAAAGACACCGGTGAACCAGTTGAAACAATCCATGTATCGAAAGAACAAATCTCATAATATGATTTGTGTCAATTTATGAGTAGAGCAGGGGAAAGAATGTCATTTAAGATTCAAGATTTCCATTTGGCGCCCTGAAAAGACTTAACAACACTTGTCCTGCTGGTCACCTCTAGCTCTAGATCTCGATAGAATTCAGCTGGTGAGGTCTATGGGACTCGGTTTGGGTCATCTATTGATCTGGGGTGAATTCAGTGGCTACTCTCAGACCCTTCATAGTTATTAGGACTAATAGAAAACATAAAATAAAGCAAAAGAAGCAGGGATCCGCACAAATGCTCCCAATAGCCCGCCCCTCCAAAGGCCTCTTGGAGAGTTTGGCTAGCAATTTGCATTCCTTTGTGCGACAACTTGTAATCCCACCCTCGGCATGCCAAGAAACACACAACAGATTTATTGTCCCAGTCAACAAATCGTTTAGGTCATCCCAAACCTATTACTGACTACCGCACTGTGAGCGCCCAGCGGTTCCCTCTGTCTCATCACACGAACCAGTGCCTTCCAAACACCGCCCACAGTCTTACAGAGCCCCACGGCTCAACTGCTTTGTTGGGTCCCTGATCTATTCACGCCAAATACACTTCTAGAGCTTAAACACCTTCTCTTCGCCGCTTGGGAGGTTGGTGGGCTACAGGGACTCCGTCCGGTCCACGGTTTGTTTCTCTCTCTCAGACCAAATGGACTGTGTGTTTCTCAAAGTGCGGTGACAGAAAAACGTGTAGTGTGCGCGCACGGGAACACGCTCATGCGCTTACACACACCCCGCCCGCAACTCACACAATATTTATATTTTCTATTGTATATATTAGTTAGTTAATCGCTCACTTAACTGTGGGCATAGTGGTTTGTTATGCTGTTATTTTCCAACGAAGGACGTTTTTGGACATAGGGCCTACGATCCTTGCAAATAGGCCTAAATAAAAACGTTTTCAAATGATTCCTCAAGGACAGCCGAAACGCCAAATTCACCTTTCCTTTGTTTATTGATGAATGGGCTCATTTCAGTTAGCCCGGCAGCATCCCATCAAAGCTATCGTTTGTAGAATTGAAACCAACATTTGTTTGTCCCTGACCTGCGGTATGGGTTTCACATGGACAATTGTATACAATCATATGTCCTTGTGAGCCTACGTTGTGTTTAAAACTGATGTCGTGGTAAAATGACTCACGAACACCGCCATTAGACGGCGTTAGTGTCGAGTCTTCACTGTGAGTTAACTGTGGTGTGTTGGTCGAGGAGAAGACGAAACGAGGGGACGGTGGCCCATCTGCTGTCCTTTGTGCGTCACACTTCGCGACTCAAATAAGAGGTCACCGCAAAGAGAGAAAGGGAGAAAGATGTCCCACGTAGACATAGTCAAACACAACGGACCTTTGATTCGTTTGTTTAGAAACACACAGCCACTCTAATTGTGTTTTTTCTCTTTTCAGTTTGGACAATTTGATGAACAAACACAAGAGTAAGGCTTGGGCGCATTGAAACAACAGTTGGCAAAGAGTGCGTCTTCTAGGCCTATAGCCTACTTCAGCCCCGCTCAAAATTACTGACATGGACATTTAAAAAACATAATGGCTAACATTTGGTGCGGAATCCGTTAACCACTTTAAAATACGCTAGAAATAATAAAGCCTAATTTATATCATCATATATATCATCATATATATCATCATTTAAATCATCATGGGAGCCAGATGGCTGAGCGGTGAGGGAGTCGGGCTAGTAATCTGAAGGTTGCCAGTTCGATTCCCGGCCGTGTCAATTGACGTTGTGTCCTTGGGCAAGGCACTTCACCCTACTTGCCTCAGGGGGAATGTCCCTGTACTTACTGTAAGTCGCTCTGGATAAGAGCGTCTGCTAAATGACTAAATGTAAATCATTTGTCATTTTCAACTAACATTTTCATCAATTCTTCCTCGTACCGTGTCAGCCGAACTTGGCATAAAATTATGAGGCTACCAGGTTGTAATAAGTTTGATAACCGTAAAATAGGCTACAATTGCTATCAGATTTCATGATAGTGCCAAGAGTATCCTTTGCAAAGGACCCCTGAGACTGACACGTACAGTTAAATAGAAACACCTAACTGTATAGGCTAGTATAGGACAGTCTATATATCGGTTTTATTGGATTTTGGGCTATTAATTCTGTAGCACACTGCCAAACTTTCTAGAATCTGTAAACAACTTAAAGATACCAGAGAAGGGCCTATCACATAACAACTTGGCATGATTAATTTAATTCCCCCTAATTTTATCTTAAATGTAATTCCGTCTGTCATTGCAGTAGCATAGGTTATGCTTTATAGCGATATTATCACAATCAGAATCAATATTTTAGGAGGCATTTATGAGAAAAGGGATTCTCCTTCGAGGGTCTATAGGCTGTATCCACCGCATTACGGCGTGTAAAAAGCCTCGCACCTAAAGTTGAAACACATGTTCTTTTGCCGGTATAGTTTCCACACCGACTCCGCTCGGTTGCACTGAATCAGCCAGCGATACAAATTCAGATTCTTTGACGAAATTAATGAAACTCATTAGGTTAAATGAAATGTTTTTTCATAGTGTGTTGTTATTATTTTAACCGGAAGAGATTCACATAAACAAACCACACTGTACAGCTGGTTGTTTCTTAAAAAGAGAACGTTCATAGGGGGAACCCCTTGCTGCATGGAGCCCAGTGCAGTGTTGTGCTTATAATTCCTCTTAAACTACCACGCTAAATAACGAACTCAGTCAACCAGTGCTGTAATTTAAAATATATAGCATAGCCTAGTGTTAGGGAAACAATGACACAATAAATCATAGATCAATAGAAATATTCACACTTTCGGTTTTATTGTTATTATCCTATTTCTATTGTTATTTATAAGACTCTTATTATTAACACAATTGTCAATAATGATATTGTCGTTGTTAATACTATTAGGCTATAATTATTATTAACATTGAGATTATCGTTATTGTTGCTGGTATATTATTATCGTTATTTGCATATTCTAATATTCATCATTCGTAATTATAAATATTTAAATGATACCTACTAGATGTTACAATTCTATTGTTATTGTTGTTTTGTTCTTGTAAAAGGCCCGTAGGCCTATATGATTTATTTTTTATTTGTATATTTTCTAGAAGTATTAGAGAGAATTATATAAATAACCTGTACAACGGAAAACAACCAGAGATGCTGTCTCTGTATTTAGTCAAAAAATATTTTCTGTTGCAGTGCATCAAGGCCAATAAACAGTGGCTTAGAAGCATATGTTTTGCTTGGCAGTGCACATAGCCTATCTACTTTTGAAAAATTACACATGCTACAATTTAAACCTTTTTTAATAGCCTGTATTTATTTAATGAATATCATCCCCGTAAAATACATATTCAAAAGGTTAAAGATGGTGTGTGGTTAAGTTGAGATTCAGTTTCTTCGTTTCATTTAGCTACATAGAATAGTCTCACTACAATGTTGTAGGCCCTATATAAAAGGATTTGTATGTTTTGAACTTCGCATGTACTCTTAAGGATACTGAAATGGCAAAGATGAGATGAAAATCATCTAACATCAGGTAAGATCACAACGAAATACTGACATTTTCACAAGTTGCGACTGAAATGTCTTTCCCTTGTGGCCGATACGAAGACCGGTTGTCTCCACTCTCATCTCGGCATGTTGAAAGAAAACGGCCGAAAGGACATGAATTTCATCTGCATGCGTTTGTCTAGCCTCGTCGCTCCTCGCACACATGCGCCTGGTTACTTTGTCTCCATTGTGAGACTTCCCACAGATTCTCCGTGTAACCCAATCTGTCGACAATCAACACGCTGCAGCCGAGAGTCCATTGAATGAATACGTGATTTAATTATTTGGAAACTAGTCGGGAGTTTATTCCTTTTATCTTATAAAAAAAAGGAAATCCACTAATGCACAATTGGATCAGCTTTCAGCACCAACAGACACAGACTAGAACACCCATAGCAAACATCCTCGTTTCCAGACTACAAATATGGTTATTCTAGTTAAAAATACATTCACACCTCAACAGGCGAACTAATCCTTCTTCTAAGTGACAAACCAACCTTCACTAATAACCGTCACTGTATGGGCTACCATCAAATCCTACACAGCACAGATCGGGCAAGTGTATCCCACAAGGTTGCATGCATGGAAGTATAAGCAGGTGTTCTTAGCTGCTAAAGTGTCCCCTTGCTGAGAACACCCTCATCGCAGCTCACAGCCTCTATTCTGCAGACACAGCCTCCCGCCCGGCCGCCCGCCCGCCCGTCAGCTCCTTGGGCCTGCGATCAAAGCGGGTCGGCCCTGGCTCAGCTGCATCATGTGGGGGCTTCTTTCTCACCTATAACAACACCGCCTGCTGGGTGAGCCTCTCATACACCACCCTCCTCCCCTGCACCCCCTCCTCCTCCCCTGCACCCCCTCCTCCTCACCTGCACCCCCTCCTCCTCCCCTGCACCCCCTGCACCCCCTCCTCCTCCCCTGCACCCCCTCCTCCTCCCCTGCACCCCTTCCTCCTCCCCTGCACCCCCTCCTCCTCTCCTGCACCCCCTCCTCCACCTTCTTCCTACCCCCTGCACCCCCTCCTCCTCCCCTGTGCACCCCCTCCTCCCCCTTCCTCCTACCCCCTGAACCCCCTCCTCCCCTCATCCCCCCGTCCCGTCCCCCGTCCCGTTCCCCCCCCCCCTCCCGTTCTCCCCCCCCCCCCCCTCCTCCGCCCTAGGCCCCCCCTCCCACCGAACCCCTTTATTCCCAAGGAAACAGCGAACCCGGGTGGAATCACTGTTGTGAGAGCGGGGTGCAAGATGGAGCTCGCTTGTGCACTCATGAACGAGACAGAGAGAGGGCTTGTGTGTGCGAATGTGTGTGTGTGTGTGTGTGTGTGCGAGCTAGCGAGCGCGCGCGCGCGTGCGAGAGCCAGTGAGAGACACATGACAGAGAGTGACAACCTGAGTACATGCTCTGCTTCAACTTGAGCAAACACATTATGCAGACGGGGGCCATATTTTCCACACATAAACAGACGCGAGACCAAACACAGGCCCACAGCTTGCTTGCATATGCATGGCCGTGCTCAGTGACACCTGCAAGCTTTTATCAGACAGCCTGGTGCACAAGTTACTTCCTTTTCTCCCATTTGACCTGAAAACTCCCCGTGTTCAGCATGCAGGCTCAATTATGTACAAAGAAACCACTGGGGTATTTCTAAAGAGGGACAAGCGTTCAAGTACATATATTATACATCTTTTATTTAGAGCAGTGGCAAACATCCGTCGACGCAATCTGGCTTTGTTTTTCTATGGTTGTGAGGCTCGGTGCAAAAGCTAGTCTTTCTGGAATTCCGCTCAAACATCTGGTGATGACTCAAACTGAATATCTAATGCGAGTCACATGGGCTGTGTTTTCCTGAGGTGGCCTATTCCTAGCAGTGTTGACCGGGTGTATTTCCAGACAGGCCTATCCTTATACATATTACATTTTATTAATTCCGATGGTTTTATCCAAAGCGACACACAAATAGTACATGTAGAATGTACACCAAGGTCAGAAGTGAGTACAGTACAATAGAACAGTATTTTGGTAGTCAAGAAACTGTCTGTATTTATATATTACTGGTAGAGATTATTTAAATACAATTTATATTATTATCCAGCCACATCGTAAAGTATCCACCTCTCAGCTACCAGGCACAAAAATAGTAGTATCTTAACCACAGTGCAGCAACAACATTGCCACAACATACAGCAATGCATAGCATAGTGCAGCAAAAAAATCAACAACACATACAAGACGTCTACATAAAAACATAACACGTCTGACCAATGAAAGCTTATCGAGGCCTCCATGACAGGCACGACAGGAAGCACCTTGAACCAATCCTCTTCTCCGTCACCTGGGCCCCCCAAGCCTGCTGGGTCAATTAACTAATTAAGTGCCAATTAGAGAATTAAACGCTTCCCTGGGGTGAGAGGGGGATCAGGGTGGGACTGTGGCCCGGGTCTGAACAAGACCAAGTTCAACAGGGGTTTTCATCTCTGGAAGCACAATGATAGGCATACACAGGAACTAGGACTGAGGGGAACTTTAAGACAGAAATTGTTTTTGAAGAGATAAATAGGAAATCGTTATATCAATTAACTCTCTAATAAAACAATATAATTTGTAGATTTGTTCTTTAAATCAACAAAGAAATCCAAAAGTTAGTTTCTCCATTGATAAAAATTAAACACAATGTAGTTCAGTTCTCTTCTCTCTTGCCACAGAAAATATTGCACCTCTTTCTCTTCCAAGTTGCCAGGTTCAAGCCAGAACCCTCCCTTTCTGCATTCAGCCCTCTCGTTACCTCAGACCACTACACCCCCTATCGATAACCTGGACTCTGGATCACCCTCAGAAACATCCACTCTCACCTCCCCTCATCCATCCCCCCTCCCCCCCATCCACCTTCATCTCCCCTCACCTACCCTCATCCACTCTCACCCCCCCCCCCCACCACCACCCCCACCCACCCTCATCTCCCCTCACCCCCCCTCATCCAGCTCATCCAGTCTGTCCTTGCGATCAGGGGAGATCCAATCCCATCCAGCTGATCTGGGGGAGCGTGTGTGGGGGGGGGGAGCCCTCCACCTGCTCCCCTACCCCACAGCACGGTCAACGGAGGTCCGTCCAGGACCAGGCGGGCAGGCCTCCTCCCCCTCGGAATGTTGACCCGGGCTGGACGCCACCTCCCTTTCAGCGGGTTCGCAGGGAGTTGGGTTTGAACAGACCCCGAGCTGCGCACACGCCAAGAAATCACATCATGACATGGCCGAGGCACCCGCAGCACGGCTGTCGTAAAGAGACCCAGAGCAAACAGAAGTCCACAGAAAGGAAGGATGGAGGGATGAGAGAGAGACAGAGAGAGAGAGAGAGAGACAGGGAGGAAGAGATACAGACAGACGAAGACAAAAAACTAAAGTGACATATAATGGGAGGTTGCCGCCATCGTTACTCTCATTACAGCAACGATGAAAAAGCTGACTGACTTTGTGCCGAGCTGTGAAGGCGCTCTCCCAACACGCTGGCCCGGCGTAGCAGGGAGGAACCAGCTCCTGTAGTCTCCGAGGGTTTTCTCAAGCGTAGCATCACGGAAACCCAGCTATCAGCTTTCACAATCACATCATACCCCTGCCTCACCATTAAAGTGTTGTGTGAGATATACAGCAGGCCTGGGAGGGAGGGGGGGGGAGGGAGGGAAGGAGGTGGAGAGATGTGGAGGAGTGGAAGGCGTGTGGGGGGGGGGGGGGGGGGGGGGGGCATGGGGGGGGGGCAGGGTGTCTGGAACTCTGAGGAATGTGAGACACCAGCCCAGGGAAGTTACAACTGCCATAAATTAACATCTTTTTGCATGGTCAAAAATTCCAAACACACACACACATTAAGCTAAAGATGCGCACAGCAACTGCTTTTCCACGCTACCAATGTTCAAAGGAATCTACGGAATGGGGTGGAGAGAAGTGTCAGCCATGCTGAGGGATGTGCAGTGGATCTCTTCATAGTGTTATGTTGTGCTTGAACTTTCAGGGATCGCGTACTGCTTGGCAGTGACTACAACAAGACACTCACTTCCAGTCAAAAGGGGAAGCACGCACGAGAAGGTTTCCATACTGCCCCAATAACTCACAGGCTGACATGGACTGTTTGCAAACATGAAGCCCTCACATGCAGTCAGTCTTCCCCTGTTTATTATGAAAGTGCCTCCGTCACCCTTCCTCTCTCTCTCTCTCTCTCTCATCTCTCTCTCTCTCTCTCTCTCTCTCTCTCTCTCTCTCTCTCTCTCTCTCTCTCTCTCTCTC
>NW_026911892.1:0-1000 GCF_963692335.1 Osmerus eperlanus
GACAGACAGAGACAGACAGACAGAGACAGACAGAGACAGACAGACAGAGACAGACAGAGACAGACAGAGACAGACAGACAGAGACAGACAGACAGAGACAGACAGACAGAGACAGACAGACAGAGACAGACAGAGACAGACAGACAGAGACAGACAGAGACAGACAGACAGAGACAGACAGACAGAGACAGACAGAGACAGACAGACAGAGACAGACAGACAGAGACAGACAGACAGAGACAGACAGAGACAGACAGACAGACAGACAGAGACAGACGGAGACAGACAGACAGACAGAGACAGAGACAGACGGAGACAGACAGAGACAGACAGAGACAGACAGAGACAGACAGAGACAGACAGACACACAGACAGAGACACACAGACAGAGACACACAGACAGAGACACACAGACAGAGACACACAGACAGAGACACACAGACAGAGACACACAGACAGAGACACACAGACAGAGACACACAGACAGAGACACACAGACAGAGACACACAGACAGAGACACACAGACAGAGACACACAGACAGAGACACACAGACAGAGACACACAGACAGAGACACACAGACAGAGACACACAGACAGACACAGAGACACACAGACAGAGACACAGAGACACACAGACAGAGACACAGAGACACACAGACAGACACAGAGACACACAGACAGACACAGAGACACACAGACAGACACAGAGACACACAGACAGACACAGAGACACACAGACAGACACAGACAGACACACAGACAGACACAGACAGACACACAGACAGACACAGACAGACACACAGACAGACACAGACAGACACACAGACAGACACAAACAGACACAGACAGACAGACACAGACAGAACTATCCCCACCATGTTGCTGGTCTCTGTGAGCCTTGGCTGGTGTTGTGGTGTTGGCGTTGCATGCGGAGAGGTGCTGGGTCTGAGATGCTGGGAGAATCTCGCTGACTCACCTTGTCACACAGCTCCCAGTGT
>NW_026911893.1:0-1000 GCF_963692335.1 Osmerus eperlanus
CTTTCCATCCATTCAATGTGGTGTTGCAATGATGGTTCCCTTGAATCCTGTTTCATTAAGCCTGCCAACCAAACACTACTTTCAGGGTTAACGAGCATGAAACTACTCAAATTTATATTTCCTATTTCAATTCCTTTATGAGCTAATTTATGGAAATGAACCATCTAATTTACATTTGTTACGAGCCCTGTTATGTGGATAGACTGTAGGAGTGACTGTTGCAAAATCTGTAATCTGCATTGTGGACTTCTTAGCACCGAAACGTGTGAACAGACATTTTGTCTATATGTATGTGAGTGTGTGTGTGTGAGTGTGTGTGTGTGTGAGTGTGTGGGTGTGTGGTGTGTGGTGACCCTGCGAGGCTACAGAGCCAGCTGTTTGTTACTATCAGCCATCTGTGGAGTCAGATGCTAGTCAGGCTGGAGCTGGGGCAGAGAACAGGAGGAGAGGAGAGAAAGGAGGAGCAGAGAGGAGAAGAGGAGACATGAGGAGGAGAGCAGAGAGGAGAAGAGGAGACATGAGGAGGAGAGCAGAGAGGAGAAGAGAGGAGGGAGAGGAGAGGAGAGAAGAGAGGAAGAGAGAAGAGAAGAGAGGAGAAGAGGAGACGTGAGGAGGAGAGGAGAGGAGGAGGAGGAGGAGAAGAGAGGAGGAGTAGAGAGGAGGAGAGCAGAGAGGAGAGTAGAAGAGAGCGAGAAGAGAGGAAGAGAGAGAGAAGAGAGGAGAAGAGAAGAGAGGAGGAGAGCAGAGAGCAGAGAGGAAGAGAGCAGAGAAGAGAGAGAAGAGAGGAAGAGAGCAGAGGAGAGTAGAAAAGAGGAGGAGAAGAGAGGAAGGAAAGGAGAGGGAGCAGAACAGAGAGAGGAGAAAGGAGAGAGGGGAGGAGAGGAGAAAGCAGAGCAAAAGGGAGCAGGATGGAGGTAAGCAGAGCAGAGCAACCAGAGGCGACCAGCGGTGAGAGGAGGATACAGTGTGTGTTCAGTCTCGGAGCCCTGAAGACCACAGT
>NW_026911894.1:0-10955 GCF_963692335.1 Osmerus eperlanus
AAACATGAAAAATAGACATTATACTTTATTTGCATCAGAAGGTAGATTTTGTTTGCAGGAAGACGAGAGTGAATAAATGCCTTTATTGTCATTGCACATAACATCGAAAATTCCAATTGCACTTTTCCTGAAAGAGAGAGATGGTAAGATGGAGAGTTCCATCTTACTGCAAACAAAATCGACCTACTAGTACACCTGAACCTAACCTGAACTTGATCCTTTTGTATAATTTCACAGAATGTGAAAAGCAGAAATAATAGTTATTATTTATTGATGATTGGAGAGTTTTGTTAGGTAACCTTAAAAGTGGGATGTCCAAAACAAGGCCAGGCTGCTTCAATGTAGAGACATGATTACAGCAGTAAATGTTGTGGGTGCTGAGGTGCATCAACGATGACAATGTAAAAAAAAGAAATGGGCGCGACCTGAAACGACCACATATAGACCATGTAAACTATTATAATTTCTGCATGCTATCTCTCTTGGCCTTTCGGACACAGTGTCCTCATATCACACAGACTCAAAAACATAGCGTACGCTTGTTGTCTAAACTGTGCAGAGGTATGCGGTATCGTAACGCTAAACCCTTTTTTATCTGAAACTCTATGTAGAAACTGTTTTGGAAGCCATTTTATGCCTACGCTCTTTAATACATTTGAGCCCGGTCTTGCTATGCTGTTTGAAGTGTTTACGTGAACATGCGAGATGAGTTGTTTTTTCCACCATGTGTTTCCATAGGAACATACTTGACAAATGAGGCCAAAGGAGCAGATGACGCACCGGATGCAGATACTGCCATCATCAATGCTGAAGGCAACCACGCACATGCAGAGGAAAAGAAAGAGTACTTCATTTAGACTGCAGAGAGCACTGCGCTGCTCCCATCTTTTCTCTCTCTCTCTCTCTCTTCCTCTCTCCCTCTTCCTCTCTCTTGTCCTCCAATCTCTCCAAATCTTGCTCTCCCTTACCATCTCTCTGTCTCCTTCTCCTTCCTTCCTTCCTTCCTTCCTTCTCTCTTCGTGTGGCTGTCCACTGCCCCTGCTGCGTCACCAAGGAAACCCTGGGCGGACAGTAGAGTGAGAAGGCCCCTCCACATTTCCTATCTTTTGTTGAATTTCTTTTTTATCAGTCCATCCTGTTCTTCAGCTGTTTTGTTTTTCTGTTTGTTTTTTACAGGCAGCTCCTCGCTGCCGGAGCTGTGTCTGCCGTCATCCGATTTTTTATTTTTTCGTCTTCTCTGTGAAATAAATATCTTATGGATATGCATATCCACCTGAGGCCACCTCAAACATCTTATTCCGTTTCGCCGCTACAACCCTCTCTCTCTCTCTCTCTCTCTACACACACACACACACACACACACACTCTCATATTCACACATATACACACAAACAACCCCCCCCCCCCCCCCCGTTTCCACAGACACACCCTCTCACGTTTACATGGTGCCTAAATATACAGACGCCCATTGAACTTCTGTCAATGCCTTCATTTGGTGTCCGTCAGTAACAATGTAAAAATGCTTTCTGATTTTTTATCTTCATTGTTTCATTGCTTAAACTCACGGCTCTTAATTCTACAATTTAAATTGTCCTATTTTTTCTTGAATGAGACTATGCTTTTTACGCCTTATAAACGTACGTCTTTCACATTGAGTATGGAACATTTAGAAAATGTCATTCCCCCCACGCTCACTATCCTCTCAATATAACTCTACTGGAGGAGTTACCCCTTGTAAGATAAGATGAAGGATTTTGTGTAACACTGTAGCAAGGCTTGTGAGATATGTGTATAATATGCTCTACATCATTAGCTTCTAGGCGAGGAATTCCTGGTAGTAAGACAGAGAGCCAACATTATCGACATGAACACCAAAAAGGTACGAAAGAGATGCTGGATGGAAGAAAAAAAAAAAGCTATGTCAAGTGAACACAATCAAACTTGTATGACCATTTGCTTACCTGCTATGTATATCCATGTTACTTTGTCTGTATATTACTGCACTGTGCAGGCCAACGCATAGCTACACCAACAATCTCACCATGACACAGTGTGTTCTGTGAGATATGTAGAGTCAGGTGAGTTTCGGAACGGATGTGCAAATTTTAAAGCTTCCCATGGTGAAGGTTGGGTACCCCTAAGTTATTGAAGACATCCCACATCTTTCAAGAAGGTCTGTTGCGGTAAGGTAAATCTTTTATTAACAAATCAAAGCATCGTGAGAGTGCTTTTTTTCCTGTGACCTGGCCTTCCACCCCCCCCCCCCCCACAAAAAAAAATTAAATAGAAAGAGCTAGGACAAATATAGAAGCACAACATGATCCCGTCGGTAAAGTAACTTATCTGCCAACAGTTAAATTGCCTCAGGAATAGTTTAGCTAGGCAAACAGGTGGAGACAAATTGGCTGTCCTTGATTCCATTTAGAAATATATGTCTTTGGATAATCGAAAATCCTTCATAACAGAATACGCCTAGTCAGTGTTTTTATACAAAATGTGTCTTTTATTTCATTTTTGGGTTAATATGATTCTAAGCTCCCCTGTTGATACAGCTGTATATTGCGTCTGCTAAATGTGGTAAATAGTGAAAATTGTTGTTAGATTTTGGAATCCCTTATACCTTCAAATTTGTATATTAGCCAATTTATCTATTGCCATAAAAATCTCTTTTATTTGCCATTGCTAGATTCTTTAATTACAACTTGACAGATTTATTTTACATTAGCACAAGACAGCATGTACATACTGTGTAATTACTAAACTTTGGTAAAAACGTATCAGGCACGCTTTTCTGTATTTGCATTCCAGCTTTCATCTTTGAATTATTTGATTTCAGACTATTTAATGGAGAACCACTTTGGAAATGTTTTGGTTTCGATTTTTTAGCAGGTTCTTGTAGTGCTAGTGGCATGCTGATCTGGAGGCTTTTGAAAAGTTGATTGTTTCGAATTGTGTCAGGGTTACAGAAAATATTCAAACATTTTGTGAGCTACAGAAGGATAATCTTTCATTGCTATTCATTCGAATATGTAATGCAACTGTTAAGAGTCACAGTTGGCCAAAAAAAAATTTTTAAAGACAAAACTACAAATTAGATCATTTTCTGGGTCATTATTTAATCTCTACTGCATATTACTGTAAGATGTGTGGTCCCACTGTTCACTATACACAGTATTCTAGAATGAATACCATTGCAACAGCCTTAACCATGAATCTGGCAAACTATGTATCATTTTGCTGATGTTTTTACCCAAAGCAAAACACAGCACGCCTACATTGATTCCAACAGAAATGAAAACCTACAATTAATTGCTTCTAGCCCCATGACATCTAACGAAACCCCACAGGACATACAGGTTGATATTATGTTTACATCCCAAAATGCTTCTCTATTTAATCATGAAAAAAAAAATCGTGATGACTTTGTGTTCAAATAAACCAAGCAGCTTTGAAATACTGATCACCGTGATTGCCTTTGTGTTGAAGGTGAAGGAAGTCGTTGTGTAAGGTGTGCACAAGTCCCCAGATGTTTCAGTCTTGCTATTGTTCACTTCTGGTGCTTTTAAGTTCATCATTACATGTAACTTGTTCCCTGGACTTTTTACCCAGAATATCGGCCAGATTGTTAGATGAAAATTACAAGAACGAACCTCACAGTACCTTACTGGCAGTGGAGGTCCCTATTGTCTTTGGGAACTAATTATACCACAAAACCATGCTGAACTAGATCAAGCGATGTCGTCTTGTAGGCTCTCTCACTTTGCAAGATACTTTATTTTTACGTCTCTCCATTTCACATATTGCTTATTCATTTAAACCACATTTGACTCTCTATGTAGCCGTGTTGCGAGCAACAGATGTCTGTGCGATTAAGCTCGGCCACATATCTCACATCAGTCCTTATCTTACACTGACCATGATGTGGCGGTTCGGTTTATTGGTTCTATAAATACAGTTGCGTTGTGCTTTTTTTTTTGCACAGGAACTCATGTTGTATTTGTCATTGGTTAAACAAGTCAGCTTGGAAATACTGGTATTGTCATGTCCCACTAAAAACTATATCTTACATATCGTACAGTACTTAACTGTCAATGACAACCCAGTCTTTCATACAGTAACTCCAATAAATGATTGATCCACAACATACTCCCCGGTTGGCTTCTGGTTAGATGTATTTTTACATAATAAAATGGTTTGGTTTTCTACATGGTGAGGATAGCATGACCTGAGTTATCTCATCTCTCCTCATTTCAGCTCTCTACACACTTGCTTCATTACTCCTGATCATAGATGTTTTTTTCAAGAGAAAGCGTCATGTGTAAACATTAAGCCCGTACATATAATACAAGACTGAGTGATACAATCAAACATAGCGTTGATGAAATCACGCATCTCTTTTATCCCTCGTCATTTTGAACATAGAAACGTTTTCGATCGAAACCAGTCTTGGTTGAGACTGTGTAGGGAACATTTTCTGTTGATACATTTCTGTTTCATTTACATCTCAGGAATATGTTTCTGTTAGTTCTTTTGCCTGTTTTTAGTTTTTTTTCTCTCCCTTTAACGGGAACTCGCGAGCACTTCTCACCTAGCCAGTTCTTGTATGCTGACAGTGTGTATTTGTTGAATTTTAAATCATCGCTATGTTAATAAAGTTATTCAGTGTTTATTCAATGCTTCGGTCATCTGATGTCATATTATTGGATTCTGGAGGTCTCCATATGACCTTGTGACAGGTAGCCATTATGGATTTAGCAAAATACCGACTTGTCCTTCATCTATTTTTCAGTTATATTCAATCCGACAACCTTTCCACACTGCTGAAATATGCTAGGATTTTACCAAGGTGTTAAAATTGGGGGCAATGAATAAACAATGTAAAAAATGTACTCTTAGTGAACTTTACCTTTCACAGTGTTTGCTTTGGAGCTTTTCATAAAGATGTGGCCCCTTCACAGCCACGCTCATGGGAACATTTTGACAGTTAATACCAGTTTGTTTTAATATGAAATTGTTCACAATAACAAGTGGTGGGGGGGATCAATGTTGCATTGTGACTGGTGTTTCCCTACCTTAGCACAGCACCCTGATGTATTCAGCGCACACTGTATAAGGTAGCGACCTTTATTTAAATAAAAACCACTGCTGAAAAGCTACGTCAAAGCTTTTGTTGTCCAATAACTTACTTTCATTGGTTTTACAGCTGTGCTTTTACTCTGAGGCCTGAAAATGAATTTTACAGGCTGAGTTCATTCATGTTCCAAGTCCGTCATTTCATTTTTCTCTGGCAGATTTAGGTCGTAGCTCTTTGTAAACGATAGTGGCCCGTGGTAATGTTGGGATGTTGAGCTGATTTGAGAACAGCTTGCGAGGAATCGGACAGTATTTCTCCCCTTTTCTCTGTTCATGGTGTTTTATTGAAGTCGGTTCACAGGCTCATTCTCATGTATGCAATGAAACAGTTGAATAAATAGATGCCAAAACGTCTGACTGTTTCCTGGATTGTATTTCTCCCTCTGTAGTCACACACACACACAAATAAACACCCACATGTCGCAGGGTTAAATAGAGCCTGTCAGAATCTCCTCCTCACAAACTAGATATGTACTAATGAGAAAGAAAACCCATGATAGCTGTGAAACACATTTGTATGCTATGTTAACTTGGACACGTCGCTGTACACTTGGACACTGTATGTGTCCACGTTATAATGATAGCAATCAGTTTTGAGGCTCACTTTATACAGCCAATTAGCCACCACAATATACCTCATGGGTCACATCTTTCTCTGTGACATTTACAGTATATGGTTTTGTTGGGGAGTAGAAGAAAGGAGCAGAGAGGAGCGGTAAGAGAGCAGTGGAGGAGAAGTGAAGAAAAGAGGACATGCTGTTATCCCCATTGCTGTGTTGTGTAACGCCTCACTCTAATGCAGCGCCATCCCAGTGCTGTCAGTCTGCCAGGCTTCGGAGCTAGCTATGTGGGTCTCACCCAGGCTGGAGTCGCTCCTCATGCTAATATCTCCCTTCCCCCGTGCCCCTGCCATAACTCACCTGCCCAAAGTCTCCTTCCTCCCTCCCTCCCACCACACTTTTCAACCCCTCCCCACCCTCCTCATTTATGCAGCCTTCTGCCACCTCCTCCTGCCACCATCTTCCCCTCCCCCCCCCCAGCCTGCACTCCTCTACCCCTGTGTCTCTCCGTGCGTGTCAGTGCCACAGAGCCGGTTCTCTCTCCTTCTCTCCCTCCCGAAAGCTCTCTCATCCTCCATCTTCTGTCGGTCAGACTTCACTACCTTCTGCATTGTCCCCCCCATACGTCTCCACCTGCACCCCGACTCCCACCGTACCCCTCCCTCAGCTCCCCCCCATCCTCCCTTATACCTCCACACACAAACATTCACTCACACACACATCAGGCTCTGGGTTGAGTGCTTACATCTGAAATGTGTGTGTGGTCTTGTTTAACTACCCTTATGGGGACCCTTATGGGGACAGGAAAAACTCCACCTTGTGGGGACATGTTATTGGGCCCCACAACTTCAGGTGCTAATTTTAGGGGGTTTAGGGTTATGGTTAAAATACGTTTTTAGGGTTAAAATTACATTGAGGGTTAAGGTTAGGAAGAACATGATTTTGAAAGGGAGTGAATTGTCGGTCCTCTCAAGCATAGTAAAACAAACCTGTGTGTGTGAGTGGATGGGGTGTAGTCTGTAGGCGTGCCTGTGTGTGTGTATATCATACAGAAGCTGAGGTTTATAGAGAGCAGCAGAAGCCCTTGGGTGGTAGGCAGCCCGGAGGCTTTGTAATACCGTTGATTTACGGCTTCGCCGCCACCAACAGAGGGGATAAAAGTCCCCAGGTTTGTCCAATCCGTGTGGCAGTGTGTTTTAGAAGGGCATGCTAGAACTCCCAGTGACAAATAATGAGACATTTGCAGTGGACGGCGCCGAGCATGAACTTCAATGTACGTTTGTGTACACGTGTGTGTGTTTTCACCACTATTCTCTCCCACATCTCAAGGATACTTCGAATACGTATCAGTAGCATTGTGGCACTTGTCTTCCTCTCAAGCGCGTCATAATTCTAAGCAAAGATGTGGAGAGGCTTGAAAAAAAAAGCCAAATTCTGTGGCACTAGCCAGTGATGATTATCACTATTCATTACCAAACCTAACTGATAACAAGCTTTGATGAAACAGATTTTCAACAGCTCGTCTTTCCAAGTGTCCACCCACACACTCTCAACACCACCAGGATAGAGATACATTCACGCACAGGTCATTACACCACACCACACTCCTGTCATCTATCAGCTATAATTAAGAACAGCGAGGGTGCCGCAAGGGAGAGTGTGAGCACGTGTCTGTGTTTTCCCTCTGGGCCTGGGGCTCTCATGTTGCGTTTCACTTCATCAGAAGTTTATTGGATATTCAGTCTGTCTTTGTCGAGGCGTTAGCGTGTGTGTGGGTGTGGAATGGTGTGTTCAACCTGAGTCTGGGACTTCCTGTGTTGTCCAAGTGCCAGTTTCTTCTCTCCAGGATGCTTTCTATGTACTCCTTTTTTCTCACTCCCTTGCAGGGTATTTCTTCTAAGTTTCATTTGTTGTCTGAGAATTGTTGAAGTGTTTTTTTGGGGGGGGGTTTCTGCGGGGGGGGGGGGGGGGGGGATACCATCCAAGCTGCAGGTTTTCTGGATCCAGTTCATGAAGTCTTCATCAGATGTGATCATTAGCTGCTCTGCGTCCCTCTCCAAGCCAGACTGGGGCTTGGATGAGGCCTGCGCCTCTCTGACGGTCTGGACTGACAGCTGACTCTACAGATGGTTATTGTTGACTGGGATCCAAACCACTCTCAGTCCACCACTCTCTCTCTGTCTGCATTCCTCACTGGCTCTCCCTTTTTACCTCTCGCTCTCTCTATCCAACCCTCTCTGTGTGTTTCTCTCTATCTTTAACTCGCTCTCTTACTCGCTCTCTCTCTCTGTCTATTTCTCTCTGTCTCTCTTTCTGAGTGTATGTGGCAGCAGTAAACTCTAATGCAAACAGACCTGAGTCCCACTGGACGTGTCGTGTAACCAGGATAGCACCCTTTGTCGGATGGCAGACCCCGGATCCACATCCATATCTGAACCGCTTACCTCAAAAATCTGCAACCCTAAAACGCCCTGACAAATGGCCTCGCGTGTTTCGATTTCCTACGGACTTCGAGGTGTCTCTCAGGCTGCGCCGGAGTCAGAAGTAGCCCGGGCCCGCAACAAGTTGTCGGATTTCCGTCAGGCGCCGATCCCCTCCGCCCGGGTTGTCCGGCGCTTTCACCTTGACGTTGGGAGGCTGGCCGTCTCTCGACAGATGTGTCCGGTGTTTCGGCTCCGAGGAGGGGGAGAGGAGGTCACTATGTGGCAGATGTTGAGACATGGCATCTAACAGCGCCGGGAGCCAGGGTCACTATCGAGCAGCTGTTTTCCAACACAGCTTTCTCCCACTACTGATGCATTTTAATCGGCATCACACCAAGGGGGGGCTTTCTAGCTTCGACCAACCGGCTGGTGGGGTGGTTTGCTTTCACGTGCACGTATTCGCACGCTCCAGAATCATCTTCAATTGGACCGATGGCTACGATTTCAGCGTATCACATAAAAGGACACAGTATCGAGTAAGTGGATACAGTGCACTGAGGAGACATTCAAATTTGTCTCCCACCAAATGGAAAAAAAGCAACCCTGCCTGCTGTCTATCCAAATGGATGGCTCTCCTAGCTGGAGGGAGTGTTTTATGTAAGCATCTGTTGCGACAGCCATGCTGACAAAGGGCTGAAACAGGGGTCGCCAGTAAGCAGGTGTTTCTGACGACGAGGGACATGCGTGTCAAATCCTCTTTCAGCTGACTAAATGGCTCCACTACCTGCTGGAGAAACCCCTAACTGATTTGTCTGACAAAAGGGGAGCGGATGTTGTTATGGTGGCGTTTCCATGGCACCTCCGTGGTGTCATGGTGACCTCGGTGACACGGTGCCCAGAGACGACAGGGTCAGCCGGTGACTTTTTCTCCGTCTTTGGTTTTCTCTCTCCCCGCTCTCTCCCTTTCCCCTCCTCGCTCGCTCGCTCTCTCTCCCTTCCTTCCCTCGCCATCTCTCCCCCTCTCTCGCTCTCTCTCGCCTCACCCTCTCTCTCCTCTCGCCCTCTTTTTTTATCTCTCTCTCTCCCTTTGTCAATAACTTCTCATGTACTACTGCATCCCTGTGTCTCCTGTGGCAGGCTAACTGCTGCCAACTCCTGTCTCTCTCTCTCTCTGTCACGTCCCTTCTCTCTGACTTGCTCTTCATTCAATCCTCTCTCTCTCGTTCATTCTATGGACTTCTGGACCTTATTTACCCTCCCGTTTCAGCCCCCCCCCCCTCTCTGTCTCTCTCTTTCTCTTTCTCTCTCTCCGCAGATATGACAGACATACAAGATGAATGAATGTGGTGTCATCATTTGATTGTAATTAATGCTGTGTTGGGAAAGACGTTTTAAATCCCCTTTTGGCCAGGAATTTAAATGTTGTGTGATAAATTGTGTGATATATGTGAAAATGTGCCTTTGACAGTCAATTAATGTTAGTGAATATTCTTTTGTAGAAATTCAACATGAAAAAACATTATCCAGTTGGGTAATTCCTAAAGTTTGCTCATCACAATATTGATTTCTTTTACCACTATTAGCAGAATAAAAGCTTTTGATGAGGCCACACTAATTCAACCTAGACAACACACACACAGGAGTATTGAAGTCTACCCAGCCCAGATCTAGAAAAAGTGAAAGTGTGTCATTTGCATTTGTAAAGACTTTTATTTTTCTTCCACGTGTAATTACGCTGGCTGTAATGTTAAATGAGTCTGCTCAGAGCTGGGAGACTCAGGGCACAGCACACTCTCTAGCGCTGTGAAGATGAAATGAGCGACTAATTTAAACATGGCTTTTTAGCAGGGGAAACCAATGGGCCACTCTCTCCTGTTCCCTCTCTCTGCTTCTCACCCCCCCCATCTCTCTCTTTCTCTCTTTGTCTTTCTCCCTCTCTCCGTCTGTCTTTGATATCTCTCACTCTCTCCTCCATTTTCATCTCTTTTTCTTTCTCTTTCTTTCTCTAGCCCTCTCTCTCTCTTTCCCTCTCTCTGCCCTGTGGCTCAATGCTGCCATCTATAGGCAGATGGGTCTGCTCCATTCCAGGCATGAAGCAGGGCTTGACAGAAGAACATGCATGACATTATGCCGTGCAAAATGGTACAGCAACTGTGTGGGTGGTGCTCTGACAATATTACCCAGGCCTTTTATTCTTGTGTGTTCCATCAATTACTGTTCACTGCATATATTTACGTCTGTCTGTCTGTCTGTCTGTGCATATGTACTGAATGTATGTATGTATGTGTACTCTACATACAAACATGTATGTATGTATGTGTTTGTATGTAGAGTACACATACATACATACATACATACATACACACAGTAATGGTATATATTTACCATTGTATGATACATCTAATTCTATTCTATATATCATATTCTATGTTATATTATATCTGGATATCTTCTATTTAATTAGAGAACAATCTTTCTTCGATGAGGATGTCACCTCCCTAGCACAACGAGTCACACGCTAACACACACACACACACACACACTCTCAACACACCTGCTAGTGTAACCGAGCCCTGTGGTTTGTCTGTGTGTTCATTAATAGGCAGACTGCTGAGTTTTACACGCTCCCTGCTGTTACTAAATAATAAACACTCATAAATCTCACAGCAACTCCCCCAACCCCATTCCCCCTCCAAACAATAAAAAACAAAACAATACAGCAGAATTGCACAGGATGCCATGCTTCCTGGTCCGTGTGTGTGCGTGCGCGTGCCTGCCTGCCTGCCTCGAAGTGTCTGTCGAGTGTGCAGCATGCCCCCCCCCCCGTCTTTGCGTATTC
>NW_026911895.1:0-17381 GCF_963692335.1 Osmerus eperlanus
TAAGCGCGGCCCTCTCTTTGAGAAGTCTCTGTGATACATGTGGGCTGGGGCTGTGCCCCAGCCCACATGGGGGCTTTGGGGCACCGATAGTTTTGCTGACAGTGACCAACCTCAAATCTAGAATGGCTGAGCGCGCACGCACGCACGTGTCCATCCCTCTGCCTCTAATGGACTGCCGTTTGCACCGCGCTGCCATTACTCCAGGTACAGCTGCCATCTTGTTCTCATGTTACCTGCTCCCTCCCCCCCCTCCCCTCTTTCGCCATCTTAAGTTGACAGGATGGATGAGATAATCGGCAAATGGGGGGGGGGGGGGGGCTGTTTGATGGCGGGAGGGTCGCCTGTCCAAGGTCAGAGGTGTTGAGGGTCAAATGTTGCCCACCTCTCACCCCCACCCCCCCCCCCCCCCCCCCCCCCTTGTGATCCCAAGGTCCAGGTCTCGGCAGCAAATGAGAGTTGAGCACTTGTGGGAGTAGCAGGGGTGCTGAAGTGGGAGGGGGAGGGGGGGGGTAATTGATTTTGGAATGGGGTGGGGGGGCGGTTTGGCTCGGACATATTTCACCTGGAGAGGAAACCGAGTCGACAGTTTACAACCAGCTCTGGATTAGCGCCTATGTGGGTGGGGTGGGTGTGTGTGTGTGTGTGTGTGTGTGTGTGTGTGTGTGTGTGTACAGGGTGTGTGTGTACAGGGTCTGTGTATAATGTGGCAGGCTCGTAGTCTTGAGCATTGTTGGCAAACGTGCAGAGAGGCTGTAATGAGTCCCTCGCGTGATCTTAGCATATCTGTCTTTCTGTGGAAAGAGACACGCATACATACACGCACACGCGCACGGCTGCCAGTAGATCAGGTGATGATAGTTTGCAGAAGGCCGGAGAGGAAAGTTATTGTGGCCGCTCCATATCTTTTTACGTTTCTCCAATGTTTTTCGTAACAGGTAACGCGAGACGCTTATTTGCCTTGCTGGAACATAAAGAAACAGATGAGGTCAAACGACTGTATTAAAAAAAAAAAGAAAAAAAAGAAAAAAGGAAAAGAAAGAGAGAAATAAAGAAAACAGTCCAAGAAAGAGGGGAAGCTCGGCCAAGCTGAAAAAGACAAGAGCCAATGAGATTATGGCGCTCGCACGGGTGGGAGAGGCGGTTGGCTGTTTGACGTGAGCTCCGCTTTCCCTTCTAAACAGGCCGCGCTTAAGTACCCAAGGCCCGGCGATATATCCGAGTCATTCGGGTTTGAGGCAGACACGAATTAGTGCGCGAATGTACGTGGACATTTCAACATGAATTGTCTTTAACTCTCAAACTCTTAAATGAAGTGACGGAACCGTGACGTGACTGGCTTGTCACTGGGTTTGGTGAAAGCGTTGTTTTGATTTGCGGAACAATTCCACGGGAAGCAACAGGGAATCGGGGCTGTGCGAGTGACTGACTGCTTCCTGTATAGACAGGAAGTGAGGGCTTTTATGAGGGCGATGGATAGATTTCCCAACATGCCCAGGCAGTCAGTAAAGAAAAACGTCTACTTCCTGTTCAGAAGGAACCCTGCAAGTTCGGTTAGCTGTGTGTGTGTGTCTGCTTTGTGTGTACCTGTGTGTGCCTGTACTTGTGTGTGCCTGTACCTGTGTGTGTGTGTGTGTGTGTGTGAGAGAGAGAGAAGGCCCGAGCAGTTCTAGAATGCTCTCTGACCAAAATGAACATGGAGAGGCAAGAGGTTTAGTCTGAGCTTGTGCAGAGATGGAGAGAGAGTGGTATGATTGCTCCATATCAGGACATCCTGTACTGGGATAAACCCCAGAGCACTGCTCCATCCCTCCCTGCATCCCTCCCTCTCTTCCCCCCTCACACCTTATGGCATCTTCCTCCCCTCCGTCCCTCCTGGATCATCCCCTGTTCACCCTGCAGCCCACCTATCCCTCCCTCCCTCCTTCATCCCTCCCTCCTCCATCCCCCCCTTTCAGCCTTGTCTCCCTCCCTCTTCTCCTCCTTCTCGCTCTCTCTCCCTCTCTCTCTCTCTCTCTCTCTCTCTCTCTCTCTCTCTCTCTCTCTCTCTCTCTCCCTCTCCCTCTCTCTCTCTCTCTCTCTCTCTCTCTCTCAGTCCACCCTACCCTCAGTCCCTCCCTCCCGGACTCCTCCATCCCTCCCCCTGCCCTCCCCCTCTCTCCCTGGCTTCCTGGTTCGGGGGCTGACACCTCTCTCTCTCTCTCTCTCTCTCTCTCTCTCTCTCTCTCTCTCTCTCTCTCTCTCTCTCTCTCTCTCAGCTCTCCCCCCAGTCCCCCTCCTCCAGGTTTCCTGGTGGTCTGTCTGCGGTCCCAGCTGGATTGATGGCATTCCTCTCCCGTCATTCTCCCGACAGGGCAGGAATAGACGTCTGACGCAACTCTCCCGATTACCTTAGGGAGGAGGACCAAAAACAGAACACACACACACACTCCACCCCACACACACACACACACACACACACACTCTGTAGCAGCCAAGCCTACTCCTACGCTGAAGCATCTCCAGAGAGGAGAGGCAAGGGCCCAAAAGCTCACCCCCGCCTCGCCGAAGTCCATCCTGTTGGTGGCGGTTGGCTTGTTTACATTCTCTCTACACCCCTCCCCTCCATTCCACCCCACCCCCCCCCCCCCCCCCCCACTCTCCCTTCTCGGGTCACAGCAGGGGTCGGGGGTCAGAGGGGAGGTCGCGGGCTGCTCCTCCTTAAATGCGGGTCGCATCTGAGGTCTCCTGGCCGAGCCCCTTCGGTTTTTAATTTGAGCCCCCCCTCCCCCCCCTCCCCGCACATCTGGACGCCCCCAGAAAGCTCATTTGGAGGGAAAACAAGAGGGTTTTCATTTCCCAGGAGGAAGGAGGAAGGTCGGGAGTTTGGGACTCCTCATCCTGGGCCCACCGACTGTCTGCTGGGATCCACCGAGCAGATAGCGCGTGCCCCCCCCCCCCCCCCCCCGCTCTCTTTCTTCCTCGCTCTTTCTCATTATTTTTCTCTCTCTTTCTCTCTGTCTGTTTCGATCTCTCTCTATCTTTCCGTCTTAACCTCTTCCCCCCCACCTCTGTCTCTCTCTCACTTTCACGGTCTTGTATCACTCCTGCTATATCCCCCTCTTCCTACTTTCGTCTCTGTATCTCTCCTGTCCCGTTCTCTCTCTCTCTCTCTCTCTCTCTCTCTCTCGCTCTCTCCCTCTCTCTCTCTCTTTCTCTTTCTCCCCTCTCTTTCTCCCCCTCTCTCTCTCTCTCTCTCTCTCTCTCTCTCTCTCTCTCTCTCTCTCTCTCTCTCTCTCTCTCTCTCTCTCTCTCTCTCCAGACTCTAGGAATGAGACGACATGCAGAGTGTGTGTGAACCGAGTCTCAGATAATCAAAAGCTAATTAGCTCAGTTTCAGCGGCAGCCAGGAGCAATCAAAGCCCAATCTTTTCAAATCAAACATGCACGAGGAGCCCCAGCTCTCTCTCTCTCTCTCTCTCTCTCTCTCTCTCTCTCTCTCTCTAGCTACCTCTCTCTCTCTCTCTCTCTCTCTCTCTCTCTCTCTCTCTCTCTCTCTAGCTACCTCTCTCTCTCTGTCTCTGTCTCTCTCTTTCCGTGTCTCTCACTTTCCCTGTCCGTCTCTCTCTCCCTCTGGAACATGCTAGTTCGGCGAAGCCTTGCCTGACAACCAGGATGCCTGCGTACACGCACACACACACGCACACACACACACGCACAGCTGTGCTCTATTACAGAACTCTACAGTAGCCATGCCTCCACCTCTTGCCTCCAGCCGTTCTCTGTGACTGTTATTGGAAATGTAGTCCCAGCTACAGGAGCTAGCTCATGGCGCATTTATATAACACAGGTGCACCCTTCTGGTAGGGAACGTACGTACGCACGCACAAACACACACACACACACACACACTTAGAGCCATGCGTGAGGACTGGCCCACAAAAGACAGCATCGGATATCAGCCACTTAATATCTGTGCACTCTCCAGTCACAACACATTTCACACACACGCACGATCGCAAACGCTATTTGCGTCGATGCTACCCACAAGCAGCGTTCAAACCAGCCCCGAAAAGTATCACTCATCGCCTCAGTCGGCCTGGCTGAATTACCCCCATATGATTCTGATTTCGGACTTTCGGGATTGAATATGACAAAAATGTCTTTAATTTTAACTTAATATATTTTCCTCTTTCCCCCTGCCCCATCAGACCGCTCTTTTTCACTGGAAATATGCCTGGCGTTTCCTCCGCGCCCCCGATCCCAGTTTTCCAATAAGAGCCGCGATCCGAAGGTATGCGCTGGGCCCGAATCTCTTCGCCGTGGCGTTCCGCGACGGTCTGACGGAGACGGGAATACCGGGGTGTACGGTTTCCCCCTCCGAAAAAACGAGACAAAGACATTCCCCCGCCGTTGGCGGACCTAGCGTGCCGACACAGCGATACTCCGCTGGACCTTTTCGTCCCGCGTGAAAGCCGAGCTAAATACCGGCGGAGAAGCTGTCGGGGCCCTCGCGGGAGCCCGTCGCCGTGCAAGGGTCTTGAGAGCGCGTCGGAAAACGGGCTGGGGAGCCCGCCTAGTCGATGCCACGTCCGATCGGAGCTCCCGGGGGGGGTGGGGGGGGGGGTGTGGTTGTTTGGCTGGGACGAACGTGTGCATGTACCGATTTCTGTTGATGTGCTCTGATGTCCCCAGGGGTACTGGAAGAGGAGCCGGGGCATATGGTACTGATTCAGCCGGTTACTGCCCCAGCTCTTGTTTAATAAAGGGGCCTGTGTGTGTGTGTGTGTGTGTGTGTGTGAGCGAGAGAGAGCGAGAGAGAGAGAGAGAGATGGGGCAGGGGCTGCCTGCCCGGGGGGGGTGTCCCTCGCCTCTTCAGCTGGATAGAAGCGAGGGATTGTGGGTAGGGTAGCGGGGGGTAAGGGGGTCAGGCAGGGGCAACGCACCACAGATGTCCGTCGACTGACGGCGCTGACTCTTATTCCCAGAGCTTTGATGTGGGTCCGTATTCATGAAGCCGCTCGGCCCAGTCGCTGTTGTTGGCGGAGCACAGAGAAGGGAACCTGGCCCCTCCCAGCCAGAGTCAATGAGGACGGGCAGGTGTCGGAAAACAAACAACCCCACAGCACAAGCGGGCTGTCACGAACGTTGCTTTGAGGATTGGCAATGGCGGTTGGGTGACACAGCGCCCGCTTCGCATAGCAGAAACCTAGCTTTCCATGACCGGACTTTTCTAAATATAAACCCTCAAAGCCAGCGGGGCCCTTCTAGAGCATTCCGACGCCAGCCACGTTTCACACTCAAGACGCATTACTGCCGGTCTGAATGGGGCTGTCTGTGTGGCTTCCCATCTCCTCGCCCCCTCTCTCACTACTGCATGAGTAATACTCCCCATGTCGAGTACAGGGGCGGTTATTTCACGCAGGGGGACAGTGTGACAGATTCAGCTCTGTGCTGTGCTCCCACACATGGCCGACGTGTTAGTGTCTGTTAGATTGAGTGTTTGTGTGTGTATTTGTGTCATCTCCTGGCTGATATCTCTGTTTCTCTCTTGTGGGGGGGGGGGGGGGGGGGCACATGATTTCCCACCTCGAGTGGTGACAGACCCCCCCCCGTCCTATGCCTTGACAGGCCAGGACCCCCACCCTGCCCAGGTGATTGATGACCACAACACACATACACACACTCGTCCCTCAGTGGCATAGCATTTTGTGTGTTCAGCTGTGGTTGCGACCTGACCTGTAGCTATACATCTGTTTGTGTGTGTGCGCGTTTGTAAGAGCGGGTAAGAGGTAAGCATCACTGGAACTTCTCCCTGTTCCCCTGTACCTCAGATAACGATCGGCTTTTCGTGTTCGGACACTGGCGTATTTGACAGAGCCCGATGAACGAGAAGCATGCTTTCGTTAACAGCAGGTCTGCTACGTCATGCGCTCCTTTTCCAAACTGGTTGTATTACGAGAGAGAGAGAGAGAGAGAGAGAGAGAGAGAGAGAGAGACAGAGAAAAGGAGAACAAGAAAAGGGGATAAAACAAGTGAGGACCATCGAGAGAGAAGGAGAGTGCGTTTGAGAGAGAGAGAGAGAGAGAGAGAGAGAGAGAGAGAGAGAGAGAGAGAGAGAGAGAGAGAGAGAGAGAGAGAGAGAGAGAGTGGTAAAGAAGGAGAGGGCGAAACAGCGAGAGAAATGGCCTGGAAAATGGAGCGAGAGGGAGAGAGATGGCTATCTTTCTCGGGGAATCACTACCATCTGGCCTCCTCTCTCCCGATGGTCACTGGCTTTGGAGGTCCGCAGTGTCGGAATACCACCAATCACAGGCCCTCGTGCACTTCACATGCAAACCACTGGCTTAACCAAAAAAGGCCGGTCCGGTCTAGTCTTTCAGGCTGTGTGTTTAAAAGGCCCCGAGGCTTCTGCTTTTACAGGCTTCAAGCAGGGTCGGGTCACTCTGGTGGTCCACTGCCTGGGAAACAGTCCTGGGAGAAAGTACTCGACTGATGCACACACACCACACACACACACACGTACACACACAGGCCGAAAAAAACGAGCTCGTCTTTCTCTCATTCAAAGCCATCTCGCTTCGTTTCTATTTAGGTTAGAAGGCAGAGCTGCTGATCTGGAGATTCGGCCGAATTTGGCGTGGATTATTATTCTGTCTAATTGACTTTTAACGAGGTTTTAACTCAGGTATGTAAAAGACCGACCCTGTCTTTACCACCCACACTCAAGGTCCGCTGAAGGTTAAAACCGAACCAGATTCTGCCCCCGTTCTCTGTGTGTGTGTGCGCGTGTGCGTGTGTGCACGCACGTGTGCATGTTAAGACTTCGGTATTATGAAATTGGCCCCTGTGCTGAACCCTTTTTCGCAGTTGCTTGTGCCTGTGCTTGTCCAGTTCTGTTTCGCGTGCGCACGCCTGTGTCTTTCTCTTCACCTCGTGAATGGCCCCTCCAGTTTCACCCTGATTATAGCCAGCAGCAAAACGCAAGCAGTAGCTTTGGCGAAATCACTACCAAATGCCAATTCACACCTAAACGCAATGTCGTATTCATTTACTGTAGGCATAAGAGCTTTAACGGGTGTTTGGACACGCGCTTGTGCACGCCGTACACACTGCCATTTTGCTATTCTGCCCCCCCCCCTCCCCCCCGAAAAAACGACTTTTCCTTAATCTGAAAAGTTGTTTTATCGAAGCAAGCTTTGTTTTTTTTTGTTGTTTTTTTTTGCATATCTATATTGGGAAATACATTGGCATGTGTGGGTGACAGTTAGACAAGGAGAGGATTGACTTTTCCCACAGAGTATGCGAGTGAGCCTCGAGCTACTTCAAAACACTCCTGTCGTTTGTTTCCCATTGTGCTCCTCGCCAACTGTCAATGTGGAACCGAGCCTCAGGTTTGTCTCTTACCGCGTGTGAGGTGAGTTTGCGCTCACGCCTGTGTGCTTTCGCACGAGCGTGCGTGCGTGCGTGCGCGCGCCTGCGCGCGTTCGTGGCCCTGTTGGTCGGGAGATCTAAAGTGAGTGTGCAGTTTGACTGACAGGGCATGCCTTTGTAGGTGCATTCCTCAGGAACAAACCACACTGATCCTATTGTTGAAAGCTGGTCTTCTGCAATGATGTGTCAAGTCCAACCCTGTCTACCGACACTTATGGCTTATATTTATATAAAAGGCTCCGTCGAATTATTCTCCTTCTTCCTTCTCAGTGGGGGTTGCTTCAGCGCCGTTCTCGTTAACTTTGCGAGTTAGTCGGAATATTAAGGCACCGTCATTGCTAGAGGCCGTGGAAGGTCATGTACTAAAATGGACTCACCTTTCTCCACAAGCACGAGGTGGAACACCGATCTGATTCACTTTGAACTTTAACGTTGCATTTCAATGTCAGAGGATGACGCCAGAGGATAAGCCATTGGATGAGGTCAGCAGGGATGACGTCTGCGGATAATGAGAGGACACGTCTGGGCTGTTCCCCCGGCTGACTGGTTGTTTAGTTTTTGAATCACTTGCCGGTGTTATGAATCACCATTATTGTCTCAACTGTGGGTCAGCCTGGTTTGCATATTGGCGCAGTGAGTTTGCAGGTCTAATGAATAACATCCTGAAACCTCAAACGTGTAGGGAGGGGGAGGCAGGGAGGAAGAGAGAGGACAGAGGAAGTTGCCCTCCCTCCCTCCCCCCCCCCTCCCCCCTAGACACCCACCACAAACTGTAACTCCAGTCTTCCCTCTGTGATTTTTCCCTCCCTCCGTGGGGGAGGGAGGAGGAAGTATTCCCTCCGCTGTGGGCCTGCTTCTCAGACTTCCTAGGCAGGTCCCCTACCCCTCCACAGGAAGCTCAGGAGTGGAGGAGGCGGGTGGGGTGGGAGGATGGGAGGGTGTGAGGGGGGTTGGGGTCGGAGGGGGTCACTGTGTAATCAGACGGTGTCACATCGTCGGTGGTATTTATCATTCCCCCCCCCCCCCAAAAAAAACGAAAACAAACAAATTCGGTGTTAACCATAGATCGCAAATCGAGTACCCCTAGCTACAGGCAACGGCACGGATCCGCATTTTGGACACGAGGTTTCGCCGGAACCGACGCGTAAACGCGTGTGTAAGAGAGACGAGGGTGAGAGGGAAACGGGGGCGGGGGAGAGGGTATTCCCTGGGGGGGGGGGGGGGGGGGGGGGGGGGGGGCACGCCTCCTGGATGACATCAAATGTGAGGGGTCTCCTCTCACCCCCCGCACCCCTCTCCTGGTCTGACCCCCTCCCCCCCCCCCCCCCCCCGGTAACCTGCCTCCTGGTCTTTGACGAAGCACCTCTTCAGCCTCACGCGCGGATCAAGGATCCAAGAGCTTTTTTTTCTCCCGAGACCTCGACCACGACCCGGTTCGATCGTCGCACTCGACCGGTCGCCAGTCCGAAACGAAATAAAACGTCACCGTCCGGGAAAAACGGCACGCACTGTGCCGCGTGCGTCGGCTTGACATGACTGATTAGACACCAATATCAACGGTGGTGCAGCTTATCTGGGAGCATTCAGATGCTGATAACGGTGTGCATGATCCGGTATGGACCCCGCCTCTGTGTTGTGGTGGCTTTTAGAAGGGTTAATTGAGCCTGGACACCCGAGGCTAGCATCCTTATCTGGGCTGCGACGGGCCCTGCGGTCAACACGGCTGTGAAAACAGCAGGGATCCAGGGAAGGCAAGCCGTGCTGATAACCCAGCTCTGTTAGCATCACTGTTGATTCACACACGCGCTCGCGCACGCACCTGCACACACACAAACGGGTTTTGCTATCAATCTGGGCCTCTCTGTCTTTTGAAAACGTGATATTCGTGCTTCTTCAGGACAATCTTCCTCGGGTCATTCCGTCTCGAGCACTCTGCTCTCCCTCCCTCCGTCTTTCTTCCTTTCCTCCACGTGTCGTCCTCCTTCTCTCCATCTGACGAGAGGAGGTAGTCGGGGGGGTGGGGGGGGGGAGGTGGAAGAGGATGAGGTCGGCCACCGCGGCAGGTCGAAGGGAGATGGGGGGGGGGGACACGCAAAATAAACGTTGACAGGAAACGGGAGCGAGTGTTGTCAGGAAGCGGCGCTCGTGTGCGTGTGAGAACGCGCGTTTCGTGGCTCCCATCGCTCCTGCTGCGCTGACCAGATAACGCTAACGAAGGGCTGAGCACCCCCGACGGGAGATAAGGGAGGCGGGGGCTCGATTATTTTTCGAGGCTTTGAAAAATATTATGTCGTTCAATTTTTGGGCTTTCCCCAAAAAAAAGGTGACTCTGCATTTTCCCAAGCTTGGTCCCCACGGGTTTTTTTCAGTTCTCGCTGCGGTTGGTGCGTCATTGAAAGTTTCGTCCGTGCTCCAGCGAAACGTTTACCGCGCAAACACACACACACTAACTCACAAGCACGCCTTTTGTCTTTGTTCTAAAAGCTCCTGGTATTAAATACAAGATATTTGTCGTTCGACAGTCCGTCTGGGGAGCAGAACAGTCCCAGCTAAAACTTGTCAGAGAGGCACACACACATTCTTTCTCCCACCGTTTCTCTCTTTTCTCCCCTCTCCGTCTCTGTCTTACTCGCTCGGTCACTCACTCAGTCACCCACCTACTCACTGACGCACACACACACACGCACTCACATACAGTAAGCGTTCAGCGTTTCAGTTCGTGTGCTGCCCCCCCCACGTCCGGCCCGTGTCAGTGTTTTCGTGTCAGCTGATTTCTCCCTCGCCGGCTCACTAACCAATCCAAGATGTCTGCTGTCGTTTCCACGGCAGCCATCGCGGGGGCCCCCTTTGCTCCTCCATAAATACAGTAACGGCTTTCTTAAATATGTGACAAAGTACCGTTAACGTTTTATGGCCCTGGGCCCCTTGTCTGCAGCCTACTTTACTAGGGGGGGGTAGGGGGGCTGGGAAGGGGGTTGCACTTCCACCTGCGAGGTGTGTGGGGTAGGAGGGGGGGAGGGGTGCAGGAGAGAGGAGAGGTCCGTTCCACAAACCTGAAACGGAGCTGCTCCTTTGCCTTCTCCTGCTGTGTTTCTTCCTGCTCATGCAGAACTCTCGCACACACACACACCTGCCCCCGATTGTCCAATTTGTTAGCTGTGCTCAGCCCCCTGGGGAGGGGGGGGGGGGGGGGGCGGGGGCAGGGGCAGGGGAGTGTGTAAGGGTAAACAGACTGATAGCATCTCATGAGCTCATTCAGAGAGCCTGAGAGACTCAACCTGGCTTCCCTGAGCGGTGCAGCACAGAGAGGGAGTGTGTGTGTGTGTGTGGGGGGGGGGGGGGGTCACAGTGAGACACCTACCTGAAGAGAAAAGCAGAGACGGAGAGGATGTGGTGTAGCAGACGTTAGTGCAGGACTGCCTTCGTGAGTGTCAGGTTTGGCCAGCCAGGTTACGGCGTAAGCGGATTCCCCATATAACAGTGCTGTCCGTCTTCCCCTGTGCAGAGGTCAGGGGTCATGTGTGTCTGGGGTCAGAGTTCAACTGCACCACTGAGGAAGTCTGGAAAGGCTATTAGAGAGAGACGCCTTTGATTGACAAGCTGTACCCACGGTTTGCCACGCCCCCGTCTTCTCCTTTCTGGTTTCTCACTTTAGATTTTTGAAGAGAGGGAGAAGTCAAATATTTTTCCTATTGTTCTCCTCACCCTCTTCAGGACTCGCTTTTTCGTATTTATTCCGATATACACATGTGGAATCCTAAAAATGGTGGTCTCGTGAAATGTTTTTGTCTTCATCCAAACTAGTTTTTGCGTGCTTCACAGAAAAGACTACAGTTCCCACAATCCCACTGACTGTTTCACTGAGTGTCAGAAATAGCGTCCTAAAACCTACAATTACGCTATCTCAGACAAAATCTCAGACCTACAGATTGATATCTCCAGAGCACACACACACACAGGTCTCAGGTCAAAACATTCTCCCAGGAAGTAAATACCATGACTGTGGTGTCCTGAGGGAGTATAAAATGTACATGTGTATGTGTGTATAGAGGGAGGGAGGGAGGGAGGGAGATGCATGTAAATATAAATATTGGTCGGGTCAGTTGAGTTGAGAGGCAGCATTCACGCCTCTCTCCTCCAGTTTGTTTTTCTCTCGCCCTCCTCAAAAAAGAGAAAACAAATACAGCGCTTTCTGGCAAACCTTCACTCGCCCCTGGCAACGGGTGCCTCCGCTAGCGGCCGTGACCGCTCGGTAGCGCCGTCTCTGCCTCAGACGGCCAAAGCGTGTGTGTCTAGACTGTGTGTGTGACAGTGCAGTAAATATAGTCCTGATTATGTTTAAACACCCAGCAACCTATTTAGGCTATCCACACGCCCTATTCATAACCCAGCTATGAGAGATTAGCCTATGGATGCTATATTTAACTGTTCAGTGTGTGTGTGCGCACGTCTGGGAACGTGCGCGCGCCTGTGTGCATGTGTCTGTCCTCCAAACATGGTCACACGCCCACATCGAATGAGAGGGCTCCTTTGAGCAATGTGTTGCTCATGTTCTCACGGTGTAAAAATGACGCTATCGTTCGCGGAGAACAGCAGCTCTGTCCACATTACACGGACCATGGTTCTGTGTGTGTGTGTGCGTGTGTGTTTCAGTTGGAGTTTAGGTCTTAAAAACTCAATGGCAGTCTTTATAGAAGCCCTTCCTCCTGCTGGTGAAAACACGGAAAGATTGTTTACTGAGGGCTACAGTAACTGCTAACCGAGCCAGAGGTCACAGCCACGTTCAGCGTGCGCGTGTGTGTGCTTTGTATGTAGCTATGCTTAGTGCACACACACACACACACACCCACACAGCTATATCAGGAGGTGGGTGCTGGCTCCGTTCAAGGAATGTGCATATTTTGGGGTCATTTGGGAGATTGTGTCTATGTTTTTGCTTTATTGCATGGCCCTGATGTCAGGGGAATAATATTTGTGTGAGAGCAAGAGCTATGGGCGTGTAAAGAATCTCGTACATGTTTCTCATTTGGAAAAGTCGTCAGATCCTGAGTAACACCACGTTGTGGGTCACATGGTCCATGTTGTTAGTCACCACGTCGCCTTTAGTTGTCTTGACGGCTATCGGCTGCTGGTAACCAGTCAGTGTCAGTCGAAAGTAAGAAGTGCTGGGAAACGGAACCGCTTGCGGTCAAAGACTACCGACCGCAACCACCATGGACAGCCAGGGCAAGGCAGACGCGGTGATCCTCATCCAAGCGGCGGGGAGGAGCGGTCATCCCTGCGTCATCCCTAACTGTGCTGTACTGGGTGTGTGTGTGTGTGTGTGTCGAGGGTGAGGTCAGTGTGTAAATATAGCCTTGTCTGTCTTCGCTGACGGCCAGACAGTCTGCTCCTGACAGGAAAAAATGCTGCAGTCTCTGACTCTTTTGGGCAAAACACGGCGGGGGGAGGAGAAGGGGGGTGTGTGTGTGTGGGTGGGGGGGGGGGGGGGTGGAGGGGGGGGGGCGGTTGCAGTAGAAATACTTTCAGCGTTCTCTAAAAATAGGGGTCTCCAGGAGTCAAAATAAGTTCTGCTCAAAATCACGGCTCCATTTCAGCCGTTTGGTGGAGCCTGGGAAAATGTGTGTGTGTGTGCGCGCGCGCGCGTGTGTGCGTGCGTGCGTGTGTGTGTGTGTTTGTGGCGGTCGAGGCTTGAGGGGGAAAAAAAGACATCTCATTGTGGCGTCTGAACATTTCCCCCTTTACCTCAACTCCCATTCCTCTCTTTTGGGAAGGGGAATATTGCCTTAGTCCACTGTTGGGATCCTATTTAGCTCCTGTGCTTTCCTGCAGACCTCTCTGGAGTCGGCTTTCAACTGGGCTCGTTGACGTGGACGTCTTGGGTGCCGAACTGGGACCGATGATGCTATCGGCTAGTTTACGGTAACGTCTGTACAGTGCCGTTACAGTATGACCCGATGTTATCCAACGGCAGATGTGACTGGCAGTGTACTGTGAGGTAGAAACGCTTGGAAAACAAAACACGCTCTAGAGACACCAATCAACTGTTCCGATTTTTCTCGTTACATTTCTAAAAGCCGGCATAGCCGTTGTAAAAAAACAAACAAAAAAACAAAAAAGAGAAGGTAAAAGTTTACCTTCTTGGCCAAGTATCCGATACACCGTCTTACCTGTGCTGGAGTTTCACGAGACCTGCGTGTCACGTGACCTGCTTTCAGGAAGGCTGGAAAAGCCGTCGCACCTGCAGCAATGCCTCTGGGGTTCGTTTGCATATCGATTGAGTTACCAGTTCACTTGACAGAGCCCTGGGTGTGTGTGTGTGTGTGTGTCTGTGCTAATGCAGTTTGTGAGTGCTCACTCTGCCTCGCCGAGAACAAAAGAGCCTTTTGAGTGGCGATCTGCAGAGGAAGCTGTCAAACATGTCTGCTCCTCGCTAATCCTCTCACTGGGATCATCCTGCTCTGTTATGGAATGCCGTCTCTCACACACACGTACACGCACACACACACACACACAATAGTGTTTACTAATCGCGTGTAACCTCATCCCGGATTCGTGCGCCCCGAAACGACGGCCGACTGCAATCGGCTGCCTTGTGCGCGCGCTTTCGACCGGGACCTGATTCACCTTCCCCGTGAGGGGCCTGTAGCACGGCCTGGCTTGAGCGCTCACTTCCTGAGAAACCCGACTCGGCGTTACCGTGGAAACGGCATGATTGACAGGCCCCTCGGGTCCGTTTCGGATTCACCTCAGTCCGGTTTGAGGAGGAAGCTGTCAGGTTTCACTCACCGGTCTGGAGTAAGACACAAAAGCCAACACCGTATACACACTCTGCCTCAAAGCGAAGCGGGACTATTTCCTCAAACGACGTGGAAACCTTAGATGCCCCCAGTAAGAACGCTAGGTCGCGGTTGTGATTCATTGTCTCCAGAGTCAGGTTTATCTCTGCAACCAAAAAAACAAAAAACTCTGAGCCAAGTTATTAGACTTCTTTGTGTGGAGGAGAGTACAGGAAGCAAAGCTCTCGTGGCTCCCAGTTTGACCCCGTCACTCTGTTACCAACCTCCGTTTGAAACAAAGTCGTTCTTTTTCGTTGGGCGGGCGCACGGTTCAATCGAGGCGCGTATACGCGTTCCGTGGGAGGTCATCTGTCAGGGCTCACGTTTAAGGGACCGCGACCCCTCTGCCCGTAGGAGTGGATGAGTTGGTCATTTCAATACTATTTGCCTAATCTGGGTACGAGATGGCTGCGAGCGATTCCTCCGGCGTATTCCGGGAAGCGTCGCTCCGTGATGGATGCCGGGGAGAGCGGCCGGGCGCTGATAACGGGGCGACGCGTGACGTCCGTGAGCTAGAACATGCCTTCCGCTGGTCGGGCGCGGGAGCGCTTGACGTTTGTCTGCGTGTGTGTGTGTGTTTGGCTGCATGCTTGTGAGCCAGTCAAGTAGGCCTTTATAAGTCATTAATCACAGGCTCTTATCATCGGTATGGGGTGGGGTTGAGCCAGCTGGGTCTGCATCCACTGACATTCCGGAATTTTCTGCAAAACTGGAGCCAGGTACCTCAGTTAGAACCTAGATATCGATAGATAGAAGGTGTTGATTTGATAATGACCCGGACTCTGGTCAGTGTTGGACACAGACGAGTCATAAGGATAGAAGTTCGTCGTGGCCTCTATATTCAGATTAACTTGGACGTTTGAACGCGTGTTTGTTTTGCTTGTAGGCGTCGCGCGGGTGATGTAATTCGGGAGGTGGGTGCAGTCTCTACGCCGGAGAGAAGCCTGCCTTCTCTCGGTGGCACCGAATCCGGCGGTGTCCGAGCCAATTGGCTTCGTCGAGAACGCAGGCTTCTGGGCGTCGTTGCTCAAGCTTGTGTGCGTTCATCTCTGAGTCGGGACACATCTGCTAGCGTGCACTCGCGTGCGCGTGTACACAGGGGGTTAATGGGGAGTCAGGCTCTGATTGAGGCTGATGGATTTCTCTGGCTCTAATAGTGGGTCTATTAAGTGTTTACTGTGAGCCATTCCACATGTCAGACCAGTTAAGGGAGCGAAAAGGGATACAGGGGCCCCTGTCTGGTCCAGAGGGGAGGGACAGGTTCAAGCAGTAGGGGGGGGTGGTTAATATGATCGGGGGCTGGTTAATATGGGTGGTGCTGTACTGTAAAGTAGTTCCCAGTCGAGCGGGGTCGAGGGCTTTGGGGCTCGAGAGTTGGTGTGTCAACATAAATATAGTAGGCTGTAGGTTTGGCCAGGGCAGGAGGCCAGGGTGGGAGGGGGGGGGGGGGGGGAGTGAGGCTGTGTAGGTGGGTAAAAGGGAGGCAGGGGAGGGTTCGTTTGGCCAGGGGGCAGGGCTGGGGGGCTGGTGCTGGGGCCAGGAGGTGGGTGTGGGGTCAGGCACTGGTCATGTGAACAGGAAAGAGAGGTCTCAGTGTGAAGGTCCAGACCTCGGAGCAGTCAGTCAGCCGGCTAATGAAGCATGTCAGCCCGAGAGAGAGAGAGAGAGAGAGAGAGAGAGAGAGAGAGAGAGAGAGAGAGAGAGAGAGAGAGAGAGAGAGAGAGAGAGAGAGAGAGAGAGAGAGAGAGAGAGAGAGAGAGAGAGAGAGAGAGAGAGAGAGAGAGAGAGGGAGAGGGAGAGGGAGAGGGAGAGGGAGAGGGAGAGGGAGAGGGAGAGGGAGAGGGAGAGGGAGAGGGAGAGGGAGAGGGAGAGGGAGAGGGGGGGAGGGGGAGAAATGAAAGGAGGGATTATGGAAAGCGAGACTGGAGGAGGAGTGTGTGTGTGTATAGATACAGTACAGGTCCAGCAGTAGTAATATCTGCTTCTGTCACCTTGAAGTGGAGGAAACACACACACAGAAACTCAAACACACACACACACACACTTCAGGTTATTTATCACAGTTGCCGGAGAAAGAAAAAAAACAGCAGAGGCTCGTATCACTCAGCTCCTGCAGTAAACATTTTCACTGGCTACATCATCACACAAAACGGAACCCCCGATGTTCCACAGTCATTAGTGGAGAGACCCGAGCAGGAGACAACTCCAAATAAGCCGCCTGTCAAACCATCCGAACAGGATTAGTGTATTTATGTCAGTCTGTTTGATTCTGCAGGCTTTCCTGTGATAATGAGTGCCAGCCTAAACTGTAGATAGAGTTCTGGTCTGTTTGTCATGAATGCTTACAGTACAATTAGGGTTGGGCATCGATGCTTTCGAATTGGGGTCTCCCACCCTGGTCTTCAGGGCCCACTGTCCTGTATGTTCTAGATGTTTCCCTGCTCCAACACACCAGATTTAAAGAATGGTTGTTATTAGGTTTCTGCTGAACTTGATAACGACCAGTCATTTGAATCCAGTGTGTTGGACACATCTAGCACATACCGGACAGTGGGCTGCTTTACAACCCTACACACACACACACACACACACACACACACACACGCTCTCGCTCTTTACTTTCTGGATCACGCAATCCAATTGGCAGAGCAGGACACAGCCAATCGACTCATGTGATCGGCTTATTGTTCCGTCATTGGTACTCAAGAGGTCCCATCAACTGGTGGGGAGTGTGAGAATCTGGGAAGGCCATTAGGGCTGGCGGGGTCAAAGGTGAGAGGTCAGACTCAGGGGAGCCATCAACCGCGAGCAGTCAGGTGACCCTCAACCGGCCCCGGACACTGAAGCCCCAGCCACCCAGGGGACTTCTGGGTAATGTCCATTCCATCGCAGGTCAGGGGGAGGGGCAGGAGGAGGGGGGAGAGGGGAGAGGGGGTGGTCAACAACTCTCCCCCCGTACACTCCAGACTCCGCCCCTCTGGCAGGGCCTGTCACATGACCAGGGCACGGGAGGGGGAGAGACAACGGTGTAGACCTAGTGTGGCTGCTAGGTCTTACTAGCTCCAACTGCTACTGTACAACCAGGCAGAGGGACGCTGGCCGTGTGTGTGTGTGTTGCCAGGTCTGCTGTCC
>NW_026911896.1:0-17500 GCF_963692335.1 Osmerus eperlanus
GTATCGCGGCAGCCGTGACATCATACCCGGTGAAACGGGCGCATCATAGCGTGCAATAGCCGCACTGTTACGCCGAGTGAAAGAGAGGTGCAGGATCACAACATTACACAGTGTAGAACAGATGCTGTTATGCAGCAGACAGTAAATGGTAAATGGTTGGAATTTATATAGCACCTTTATCCAAAGCGCTGTACATTTGATGCTTCGCATTCACCCATTCATACACACACTCACACAGTCACACACCAACGGCAATTGGCTGCCATGCAAGGCACCGACCAGCTCGTCAGGAGCATTTAGGGGTTGGGTGTCTTGCTCAGGGACACTTCGACACAGCCCGGGCGGGGATCGAACCGGCAACCCTCCGACTGCCAGACGACTGCTCTTACTGCCTGAGCCATGTCGCCCCCAGTAAAGAGCAGGGGAGCGTGACGAGGGCCAACCCCTTTAATCACTTATGCTTTTAATTATTATGCAATTGCTGCCGCAGTCTGCACGTGGTCCGTGGGTGGTTTTGCAATCTAAGCCCAGGTAATGGGTCGGAAGGCAAACTGGTATTCTCACCAGGCCCCCACGGCTAGGCCCGGGCACCCATAACACAGGGATATCGCCGAAACGCAAAAACACCCCGACGACAGAGTGTGCACAACCGGGGTGACACTCACAGCCGTCGCCACGGTGACACAGCGGCTATGACATCAGAGTACACGCCCCGGAGTACTTTTCCACAGACTGCCGGCTCAGGTGCGAGCAGGTAGCCCCTCCCCCTGCGGTGTCACTCAGAGCCTGTTCATACATGCGCCTCGACAACAGGCTACCGCGCCCGTGTCTCTCTCTCTGTCTCTCGCTCTAATATCAGTGAATCACCTCCCCTTCTTTCTTAGACACAGACACTTACATCATCCCGGTCACTGGCTCGCTCTCTCCCTCCTTCCCTCCCTCCCTCTGTTTTTTTTTCATCCCCTGTACTGATCTCTGTCTCTATCTCTATAAACTCCTCTGTCCCTCCCTCTGCCCTGTGGGTGTAGCAGTGCCTTTCTCCAGAGCCTTGTCTCTTCTTATCTCCCTCTCTTCTCGTCTTCTCTCCCTCTCTTCTCTTCTCTTCTCTTCCCTCCCCTCCTCCTCTCCTCTTGAACATGTTTGGAAGATGCGGTCGGTTAAATCATTTCTCTGGCGGATTCCGTCCGTCTGAAGGGGATCGTAAACGGGCCTGCAGAATATTGTGCGGTCTGGACCCAGGACAGGTGTTTCATTAGCCAGAGTAATTCAGCTACAAGAGCGACAGCCCAGCAGTCAGGGCCGCCAAAAACGTTCCACTCTTTCTCTCGGTCCTGGATACAGGCGGTCCTGAGGGCTTTTAGAGACGTCCTTCATCCAGCACTTTATACACGGCCAGGGATTCATTTACTGGCTCTGGTTAAATAATTAAGACATTAGGCTGGAACGGAGGATGAAAAAAGGCACAGAATGTCTTCAGCGGAAGGGGATGGGGCGTGCAGGGAATTGTGATATCATCAAGGCTGGAACGTAGTGACACGGTGACTTCCATTCACTGCATGTCAGTAGCGGCACATTATGATGTCACCAGCCACTTACATTCTACCGCATGTCGGAAGTGGTTGTGTTCCGCATTATGATGTCACCAGCCACATCCATTCTACATGTCAGAAATGGCTGGGTTCCATATTCTGATGTCATCAGCAACTTCCACTCCACTGCTTGGCATTTCCTGCTCTGCTCTGCGACTGGGCGACCTCTGACCTCTGACTCTGCCCCCCCCAGGCGGAGTTCACGGCGATGCGGGACCAGTACATGCGCGCCGGGGAGGGCTTCATCATCTCGTACTCCATCACCGACCGGCGCAGCTTCCAGGAGGCGCGGCAGTTCAAGCAGCTCATCTACCGCGTGCGGCGCACCGTGGACACGCCCGTCGTCCTGGTGGGCAACAAGTCCGACCTGGCGCACCTCCGGCAGGTGAGCCGCGATCACCCGACGCTAACACGCCCGCGACGCTAACACGCCCGCGAGGTCACGCACACGCGCGGGGTGGGTCACATGATCACACTGACCCCCCCCCCCCCCTTTTCCCACCACACTCACTAACAGACCTGGAGAACGTTTGGGAAAAACGCCTCTCTACGGTTTCCGTGTTCACTGATGCGTTTTCTCCCAGCGGTGTGCAACAATTTTCGCAACAACGTTTTCACAACATTTTCACAACACTTTTCGCAACGTTTGGCACGCTGCCCCGCCTCGGTGTTCTCACTAACCTGCAGCGAGTCCTTCCCCGTCCGCCAGGTGTCGGTGGAGGAGGGCCGGGGGCTGGCGCGGGAGTTCCAGTGCCCCTTCTTCGAGACGTCGGCGGCCTTCCGCTACTACATCGACGAGGTGTTCGTGGCGCTGGTGCGCCAGATCCGCCAGCGGGAGGAGGAGGCGTCCCGGGGGGGCGAGAGGAAGTCGCGGCGACACCACTCCTTCTGGACCCGCCTGAGGTCCCCCTTCCAGAGGAAACAGCACTCCGAGCACTGAGGGAGGGGCGGGGGGGCAGGGGGGAAAGGGGGGCGGGGGGGCTGGAGTTAAGCGCCATCCACACCAACAATGATAACTTCAACAATAAATATATAGTATTAAAAATCGCTCTAACTCAAGTGGATGTTGGGCGTTCACTGTTGTTGTTGGGATCGCTTTCAGAATGATTTTTGACTAAATGACTATAACTATAAATGACTATAACTATAAATGTATCATTTTAAAAATCGTTCTGATCCAAGTGCCCGAACGATAAAAACACTTGACAGCCAAATTAAAAATCCATTACAATTTGCACGGCTTCACGTTCAGAATGGCCGTTTTTCAGAAGGTTATCGTTGATCGGCATGGAAGCTCGCATCCTGATCGTTGTATCGTTCTTGGTGTGGACGGGCCTTTAGGGTGGGGTGGGTCACGGTGGGGCAGCACACACCGCAGAGAAAGAGGGATTAGGATGAAAAAGACGGAAGAGAGGTCAGGGAAACAGAAAGATGGATATTCAGAAAAGGAGGCTACCCTACATTGAGAGAGGGCTGCGTTTGACGGAGGAGAGGACTGTTAAGGAGGGAGATGAAACGTTGGGGAGAAGAGCAGGATTGAGGGACTGTGGATGTCAGGAGAAGGTCTGAGAGAGAGACAGAAGGAAAGATAGAGAGGTATAGGGAGATATTAGGGGCATAGAGAAAGCTGATGTCTTTGTTTTTCTGTTGTTTTTTTTGTGATGCCACAAACAGGTTCTCTGTGAATTATAGTCCAAATGCAGTCTGCTGGCCATATACTATACACTGTGTCAATGTGCAGAGAACCTTTTGTTGTTTTTTTAATTTTATTTTAATATTTATTATACATGATATGAAAATGATGCTTGGTACAGTTGGTTGGTTTCTTGTCTTCTGGCATGACTGCATGTCAGTTTGTACAACTGCTACATAACGCGTTTTAAAAGCCACAGCTAGCTAACATATATAGCCTTAGCATTCCGGATAGTTTGTGTCAATCACACAAAACCCATACATAACCCACTTTTGTTTTGTCCAGACTTGCATTCGCACTCTTCCCAGACGAGGGCGGCAAGATGCAACATAACCGTACCAGCCACCATTTTGTTATCGTGTGCAAATGGTTCTAATTCACATCAGACGATTATCAAGTTCGTTTACAGTAGAAGCAGGCCTTGCACATGATCTTGTGCAGTGCATTGTGGGAAGCGGTATATAGGCGGGCGACGTCCTTGTAAGCTTACCGTAAGCTAGCCGACGTAGAAAGAAGAGCGCAGAAGGCATCTTGGTGCATGGACGATTCCGCAGATTCTCAGTCCTGACGGTTAGCTAGGATATTTATTTACCGAAGTCTTCAGCGCAGCCGTTTGATGGAGTTGATGTTACCTTAGTTTCCTGCCCAGCTGAACAATAGAGATGATATTTATCCTAATTTTTGGCACAGCTGGACAATATAGAGGATACTAATTCCCCTTTTTGGGGCAGCTGGATGTTAGAGATGATATTTACCCTAGTTGTGTTTTTTTTTGGATACTGTGGACACTGATATCTTCCCTGTTTCCTGGTTGGTTTTTGGCACGGTTGGATATTTACCCCAGTATTCCGTAGGCTCTCAGTGCAGTCGTACCCTAAAACTGATATATATCCCAGTATTTGGTAGGTGTTCTGAAAACGAGTTTATTCATACATTTACCGTGACCTTTGGTAGCTGTTCAGCGCGGTCAGACGTTAGAACCAATATTTACCCAAGTCTTTGGTAGGCTTTCAGAAAAGGTGGACACTAGAGTGGGTATTTACCCTAGTTTTTATTAGATTTTCAGATAAGTCCTGGATGTGGCACCAGGGGCACTGCCCTGCTGTCATCGGATTGGTCTGCACTGGCACTGCAGGGCTCCTCTGTCATCTGATTGGTCTGCACAGGCACTGCAGGGCTCCTCTGTCATCTGATTGGTCTGCACTGGCACTGCAGGCTCCTCTGTCATCTGATTGGTCTGCACTGGCACTGCAGGCTCCTCTGTCATCTGATTGGTCTGCACAGGCACTGCAAGGCCCCTGCTCTGTAATATTAAAGACTTGAATGGCTTACGCCTCTCCACAATGGGATCTGAACATGACTTCTGTTTATAGCGGTCACTAGGGGACCGAACCACCAGCGGTGCACTTATTACACCCCGTTATATTTTGCATCTTGACTGTATGTGAGCTCTGGCAGTACTAAATGCTTTCTAAAAATGTTTTATATGGGGCCATGTACTAGACAGTGCTGTTAGTTGTGTGTGTGTGTGTGTGTGTGTGTGTGTGTGTGTGTGTGAGTGTGTGTGCGCGCGTTTGTTTTGCGTGTTTGTTTTTGATGTCATTTTCTTATCAGCGTGGTTGATTATTGTGTTTTCCTTAATTTATTTTCTTTTAACATGCTAGAATAAAAAGGACTGAAATTTTTCGAAAATTGTTTTTTTTGGGGTCCGTTTCATGATGTTTGGTGTTCATAGGAGTTTCTTAGAAACGGAAATAACAGGAGTAACCCTCGAGGCGAGATTGTATGGTCAGGTCCGTTTATTATACGCCCCCGCGTGGCCATTGCGTAATTGTTTTTGTTTTTTTAACAGGCAAATATGACAAGAACTACAATTTTGGTTTACAATGATGGTTTAAATGAACCAATAAATGAACATAGTGTATTATAGTGTAATCGCTGAGTAAAAGATCAATTTGGATCTACGTTAGAAATATAAACAGGGATACCAATTTGTTGCCCTTAAATACGACACATATGAGGAAATTAGGCTTACCCCACAGTATCAAAGATTTGAACAATTATATGAATAAGAACCCCGGAGACTGGAAGGGGCTTCTCGGTGATTTAGCTTGGTATGCTAATACGAATAAGTGATCAAGCAACTTTTCTATCCCAATTTATTTTGGAAATTGCATGTAATCTTAGGAGCGACATACCAATTCCTTTAATCGTGTTCGGGTATCGGAATTATAAACCTATCTATTGTAAACTAATCACAATACCTGTAGTTGGGAAAATTCCGTACATGGCCAGGTAATTTGTGTACCTGTACCGTAATTTTCTAGTACTTTAAAACATTCCGTATTTTAGATTTATTAGCGAACGCACTTTCAGCTGGCAACATTCCATTTCTGTCCCTCTTAAGACACCGTCGTTGTGTACAACCAAAGTTCATGTCAAAGTGAACATATTAGCTAATATTGCTAACTGGCTAGTACATGTGACCAAAGGCTTGGCCGTTTCGGGAACGGTTTCATATACCACAACGCACCACAGTCCATGTATTGCTAAGCTGATCCGTTCTCCCGAAGGAGATTTATCTTATTGACTCGACATACGCTGTAGGGTGACATTGAACCTACGCCGGAGGAAGGCCCCACTATAGCCTGGGTTACGAGTGGAAGTCGTTCCCAGTTGAAGAAACATGGATTCGTGGGTTCGTTTCAATGCTCAGAGCCAAGCCAAAGAGAAGCTTTTCAGGTGAAGTATGCCAATATTACTATTATCGGGGTGTCTGTCAATCAGCCAACGCATTTTTGCTGATAACAACGCGTTTAGTTTGCAGCATTAACGTTATAGTTAGCTAGCTTGTTTTTGCAACTGAATTATTCATCGGGCCTCTAATGGACATAAAATGATGCACTTTACTCTTGCAGGCTCTGCTAGCTTGTCAGTTGCCGAACAAAACTTATCTCACGCCGTTTCCACGAACTGATGCTTTACGAACAATTTCTAGACAATAGCGTAACCTTAGTTTGCTCAAATCTAAAATAAGAAACGTAACCGTTAAAAAAACCCCAACTGCCCTTAAACTAGTGACATGATTTGCTACTATTAAGATAGCTAATCTTCTGCCATTAAGCTATCAGCTGGCAAAGTTAGGTCATTAAATACATTTGCTGAAAGTGTTCATTCACAATCTAGCGAGCGAGCGTTAGCTTATACATCCGTACAAATTGTATATGCATCTATGAAACTGAAGGTTTAGCGAGTTAAGTGCTTAACGGCAGTGGTTGTTTAACTAACCCTACGCGAACGTAACATACCAGCTAACTTATCATATAATTATTTAATTTCTCACCAAATTCGTATGTCCAGTGTGATGTACAAATGTAATATTTTACGCATTTATGCGCATTTGCACATAAATACTCTGGCATGCTCAAATGGCTTCAAAGCTACGCTGTGATCCCGTTGATTGACACCTGGGATGCAGGTGATTGATGCCTCCCTCCAATCACTGGCTGTAATTGTCAAACAACGACTGGAAACCTGTGGCTCTCCTCATTGGTCGCCTCGGCTTTAGATCAACAGTTCCAGAACTTGTGGGCCTGGTGAATTGTGGGTTGAATAGAAGTGGGTCGCCACTGTTTTCATCTCCCCGTTGAGCAGGGCAGAACATTCACTGTAAAACATTACTTATGTCATTAATTATATAAAAAAGTATTTGTATAGAACATCTTTGCAGTTAATGCTTTTAAACTTATTCCCCGAGCATAATTAACATGAGATATTAATTCCAGATAAACATTGCATCTTAAAGGTAAAGAAAAAACAAAAAGACATTGCACCAGTTACTTGTCCTGGTGTGCACACAGGTGAGTTATATGGGCTGTTTGACGATCCCTGTCTTTGGTGAATACTCAAAATAGTATTTTACAGTTTTTTACAATCGTTTTCATACTTGTCTCAATACCATGTCGTCTTTTGCAAAACTCTTCACACAGTGTGCTTTTGAAACACGCACCTGAGCACATCAGTTAACTTTTGGTGCAAAATGCACTTCAACCACCAAAACACTTAATATTTCACCCAAAAGTGACTCATGCTGCCATAACTATAGCATATGCTTTCTCCCATAAGACTACTTTGTCACTCAATGTTCAATGAACTACAAAACACAAACAACTTGGAGCATTGCTAAATACATATATTATGTGTTTCCCTTTCCTCTATTTTTGCATCCACAAATATTTCAAGCCAAGCAGCTAAAGAAACTTTTGATCTGTTGGTTTGTCTCTCACAATAGATGTCATGACTGAGTGTGGTAAATTTACAGTAAACTGTAAATGAATGAAAGTTTTACTATATTGGAAACCCAGAATAACATTTTTTACTGTGCAATGTAAAACTATATATGATAAAGAAACAAATCACAAAAGCAACAGTATTCTTCAGAGGGTTTACAGTATTTTGACGTTTGTTCTCACAGTGCAATATACTGTAATTCAGAAAAGAAAAATACAATACAATCAATTACTCAAAATACATTACAATCAATAACAAATACATCCCAAAAACCAATATTTTCACTATATACAGTCATTTGCACATATATTGTCTGCCTATCAGCATCAAAAGTCTACTGTTGGCCTGGTCCATCCATCCTGTCCTATGGCATTTAGCCATAGATTTTCATCAACATCACTCCGAATGTTATCTCTTGCTATACACCGAGGAAAACATATTTTTGTGTGCCTTATCCAGCCCTGGATGTGTTCCACTGTTATGTCCATACACCCAGCAGCCATTGTATCTAGAAGTGTTCTGTTCATGTGGGTGGTGGTCCTAGGCCTTCACATATACCTTCATAAACTTCATATTGGTACATGAGTTCCTTGACACCCTCAGAGTTCCTGTCAAAGGGGACAGTGTACAACTGTTTCATCCTCTGATACATCTGCTTTTTCTGGAGACTTCTCAAATCACAGTACTACTGTAATATACACATCAATTGAACTCCTTCAGTCAGAATGCTGTAAATACTGTATAGTACCTGTTGGTTTGCCAGAAAATCCTCACTATTGAAGCCACTGTGGATCTAGGCAAGTTTGGTTGAACCCTCAACCTGCTTCCCTCGGGGACAGACCATGATTTACCACATGATCAATGACTGTGGCTCTGATTTCATCAGACACAACTGTTCTTGCTCTTCCACGACATCTTCTTCCTCTACCTCTGGCTGCATCCCACCAAGGCTAAAGAATGCAAATGCCAATCCAAAGGTGGCCCCTTTTATATATGTGGTAACGGGGCACAAACAACAAACACCTGGGTAGGTTGTTCACTGAAATGACAGCCAGGTGTTTCAGCAGTACATATACAGCAGTAATAGTGGAAAAATCTCTTCAGTGACAACTACATCTATATTTACCCTATATACATGCACATTTCAATGCAAGTATGATCACTTTTTTATAGATGGTAACAAGGCTGCAAACAAAAAAAATTGAATAAACTGAATATACTTTATGCTCAAATCAGAATGATCTGTCGTATGTATTTCAAGCATATAGTTTCATTTATCTGCCAAAATACAGCATATTTCCTTCCACAGTGATCAGAATTTTATTGGGTTTTGAACTGAAAGTTAACCTGTTTTGAACAGAGTATCTAAATGTCTGCAACATTTGCTGTATTTGTACAAACTTTTGCTGGTAGTGAACACTGACTGAGAGAGGTATTCATGAATTTTGGAAGAAGTGGTGATTAAATGCCTTTAGTATGAAAGCAATGCAAAAATATCCACAGTTTAGTTCACATAGTCTAATGATATGGTGAATGTGTTAAGTGTTTTGAAAAAGTGGACATGGTCTTGAGACAAGTGTGAAAACGATTGTAAAAAAACTGTATGAAGTGATGACCGTGATGCTAAAAGTATATAATTGTTTAAGGAAAATAAAATTACTCCCAAATTATTGAAGTCCTGATTATTGATTGTACTGTTGTCCGTCTTCAGGGCCGTGCAGTACGCCTGCACGTTGCTAGGCTACACGCTGCAGAAGGGCGGGGCGGGCGGCGATCTCCTGACGAAGATCAAACAGCTGGAGGCGCACGTGAGCCTGGTGCGGAAATGTAAGTAAGCCGATAGCGGTTATGATGTCGATGGGTACTCCTCAGCACTGAAAGAGAAGAGACGCTCGTGGAAGGAAGGCTTGGTGTTAAAGCCGGTTTATAATCCAGCGAGTGTCGCTCCACTGAAATCGCGGAGTGTTCATGAACGTTCTATTCTCGCCCGACGAAGACTGTGGCCGTTGTCCTTCGCAAACAAAAACATAAACCCGCTCCAGTCGGCAACAGTTTATAGGCTACCAAATGTCGTGCTACCAGCGACGTCCTTTGCACGTCACTGGACTATAAGTCGGCCTTGAGCTGTATTGAGTTCTGACTGTCAGTAACATGGAGCTGCACTTGGATACAATAACGCGCATTGTGTGTGTGTGTGTGTGTGTGTGTGTGTGTGCGCGCGCAGTAATGCGGCTGGGGAACTCCGCGGAGGCGCTGGAGGCCGCCAAGCGGGCGATCCACCTGTCGGACTGCGTGCTGCGGCTGTGCATCACCGTGTCGCACCTCAACCGCGCCATGTACTTCGCCTGCGACAACGTGCTCTGGGCCGGTAAGACGGGCGTGCTGCCCAAACTGGACCAGACCAAGTGGAGCCAGCGCTCCTTCAGGTGGGTCTGGGTGTGGAGCAGGGTGGCGGGAATATGACCCCTCTTCCTGCTCTTGTCGTGATATGGTGTAATGTAAATGTAATGAATTTGGTTGACGCTTTCATCCAAAGCGACTTACAGTTGATTAAGCTAAGCGGGGACCAATCCCCCCCCCCCCGTCATCGTACATTCTTGTGTTCCTCTTTCTCGGCAACAAACTAGACCCAGAACAGGCCTGAAGTGGCAGGTTTTGGGTGGAGCGTTAACAGCCCCCTCGCCCCTCTGCAGGTACTATCTCTTCGCCCTGATCCTGAACCTGACGCGCGACGCCTACGAGGTCAAGCTGCTGATGGAGCGCGAGTCTCGGAGTGGCGGCGGGAAGGGGGCGTGGCCCAGCCCGTCGGCCCCGCCCCCGGAGGCTGGGGAGGAGCTCCGGAGCCCCGCCCAGCGCTTCCCGGGCCCCGCCCCCGTGAGCGCCCTGACCAACCGGCTGCAGCGGGAGCTCCGGCTGCTGACGACCGTGCTGCGCTGCAACCCGCCCCTCCTGCTGGACCTGGTCAGGAACCTGTGCGACCTGTTCATCCCCCTGGACCGGCTGGACCTGTACCGCACCGGGCCCGGGTTCGTGGGGGCCTGTGGCCTGACATCGTCCGTCCTCTCCCTGCTCACCATCCTGTACCCCTGGCTCAAACTCAAACCGTAACCCCCCCCCGCGGGCAGTGCGGGACCCCTCCGATTGGACTGTGTCATTACAGAGGAGTCAGAAAGGAAGGAGAGAGTGAGAGAGAGATAGTGGTGTGTGTGTGTGTGTGTGTGTGTGTGTGTGTGTGTGTGTGTGTACATGTGTGTACACACGACAGGGCCTGTTCCCTCTCTAAAGCAGTGTACTCTTTCTCTGGGCTCTGCCACGGTTTTACAGGGAGCAGGTGGAGTGTGTGCTTTTATTTTTGTTTTGTTTTTTGGAAGTGGGAGAGGTTAGGTCTGGGATCAACTACCTGTCTGCCAGAGTCGATTTAAAGTGTGTTCTCCTGGAGGGTGTGACACACGCACACACACACACACACACACACACACATATGCACACACACACACTCACACACATGCCTGCGTACACACACACACACACACACACACACACACACACACACACACACATACACGCACACGCATCCTTCAGAGAAGGCTGTGCTTCTAACTGTGTCCAGTAGAGGACAGTCTAGATCCACTATTGAGCAGTGGGTTCATTTTGATGCACGTTTCATTGTGGAGAGAGATTCATTTCTTTGTGAAATTTTGATTGGGGAGTGTATTTCTGCCCCCCCCCCTACTCATTTAAGATGAGGTTAAACTAACATGGACCACGGGCCCAAAATGTGATTCTGTACTATACACTGTATGTAGTTTTAACAGTTGCTATATTTTTCAGACCTGAGTTGAAGCCATAGTTTGTGTGTGTGTGTGTGTGTGTGTGTGTGTGTGTGTGTGTGTGTGTGTGTGTGTGTGTGTGTGTGTGTGTGTGTGTGTGTGTGTGTGTGTGAGAGAGTTTGGGGAGGAGTGTACGCTGAAATGCTGACTCTTATACTGTATATTGGTGTGTGTTTTAAAATACTAATTTCATACAGGAGCTTTGAAAGGTGGACAGAATGGTTGTTGGTCTCACCCCTCCCACCCCCTTTTAAAGGTAATGGTATTGTCCACCTTCCTTGATATATGTGTTGGCCTGTTCCAAATTCAGAGAAAGAGGTGAGCCTGCTTGTGTCGGTGAAAAGGACTGTGAACAGAACCAAACTATTTTTGCCGTGCTGAGGGATGGCAGAATTTCTACTGGCCGTGGTTGAGAAGGGGGTGCATGTTGCTTGTTGCTGACCCTCTACAGATTTTAACTCATTATGGAACCTGGTTTCACACAATATTGCCTGTTGGGAAGTTAATTACAGACAGAATTTTATAATTGTGTAATCTAAAGAGACTTAAGGGGCACCCAAGGACGTTCTCCATCATTACAGTTTGCATCACTGTTGTTTACTGTGCATAACTAATTAGCGTTGCAATAAGGTGATTAAACGTAGGAGTATTTTTATTCTGGGAAATGTCAGTTGATATTTCGATATGAAAATATTAGAGTGTTTGGCTTGGATGCACCAAGCACCCACGAAATGCGAGTTTTAAAATTCCTGGCACGTCCAACCAATCACTTCCTGCTTTTTTCCCGCTCTTTGTTTTCTTTTACGAACCGCCTTGGGTGCCTTTTAACGATCACGTGACTGTGACATCACAGAACTATTGTACAGACATCGAGCGACAAGCACATAGGAACTATGTTAAATATTGTATGGTATTGTAAATAACCAGATTTTTAAACACTTTATGGTTATGATTATGAAGGCAAATGGTATGTTAAAGATGTCTTCCTCTAATTTCTTTTTTTTTTTTAAATAAAGCCCTGGGAAGAAAAACTGTAAATCCCGACTCTAAAATGCAACCTAACCTTAACACGGCCACGCCCGTTGATGGCATTAAATGCGAATGTTGTCATGCGAAAACTGAATGCTATTTTTCTTTTTTGGTTCATGTCGTCATGCTCTTGCTGTGATGCATTAAACTTTTTGGCCTGAATAAATGGATGAAACGGTATCGGATGGTGACACTTTGTGCCGATGGAATCGAGGTGAAAATGTGACCATATGTGGTTTACCCTGACAGAGCTAAAATGTAATTAAGAATTTGTCATTTATTTATTCCTTTTTTCTTTCTTTCTCCGGTTTGGAAGCATACTACATATTTACACTGGCTAGCACAACGTTAGCACTGGACTAAGTGAGTGTTCACACTTGGACATTCTAAACTGGGCTAGCACCACGTTAGCCCTGGGTTAGTTGACTCTGTTCCAGGGCTGGGTTAATGACTTTTGGGGGTTAGTCCCAAAATATCACCAAGCACAATGTCAAAGTAGCCAGTGTGATCGATTAACCCAGAGTTAACAAATGCTTGTTTAAACACCGGGACAAGCTAGCTCTGGGTTGTAGGCTAGGACAGTGGTTTCCAACCCTTGTCCTGGAGAGCTACTGGATCTGCTGGTTTTTGTTTTCACCTTTAAATCTGTACCCTGCTGAGACCCAGATAACCAGGCGAGGTGAGATAACTGTCATCAACTGTAATTAATGAAGTAAATGCAGAGAAACAACAAAAATCAACAGACTCTGTAACTCTCCAGGACCAGGGTTGGAGACCATTGGGCTAGGATAACCTGAGGCTAACTACAGTGCAGGGTGAAAATTACATTACATTAATGGCATTTGGCAGACACTCTTATCCAGAGCGACATACAGTTGATTAGACTAAGCAGGAGACAATCCTCCCCTGGAGCAATGCAGGGTTAAGGGCCTTGCTCAAGGGCCCAACGGCTGTGCAGATCTTACTGTGGCTACACTGGGGATCGAACCACCGACCTGTCCCAGTCATGTACCTTAACCACTACGCTACAGGCCATCGTATAGTGTTGTATAGTGTATGGTGAAGCTGAATTTGGTTCAGAGGGAAGATCGCCCCCTACTGGCCCATCACTGCCTCTTCCGGCAGCCCCTTGTCTTCTCTTAAATGTAATCGTCCGATTGGCCGATGGAATCCCCGCTCCGGGGGGCAGGGGGGGGCCCTCCAGGCGTCGGGGCCGATGACCCAGTTCTAGAATGCTGCCGCATCACTGGGGCTGTGATGCCGTCGAGTGACTGCATAATCGCCATGGCGACGTGAGTCATCGCAGTGGGCTCTCTCTCTCTCCGCCTGTACGGCGGGGCAGGACTGCCTGTTCTCTCTTAACGAGACCGAGCGGAACGCGTGTCTCTTCCCCGTTTGTCCGGAAAGACGGGGGTTGTCCTCACGAGGGGTTCGCGACAGACACTCGCCCCTTCAGCCCTGCTAGATAAAACATTCACTCGCACATTACACTGTCCACTAGGCACGTCGAAAGCATATTACTAGAACAACGGTTACTGATCTTTCAATGCAATTAAGTCACAGAACACCACTCCTGTGTGGTTTGTAGAAGTGAGGACTTAACAGCACACAATGGCTTAACAGCACACGATGAGTTAGCAGCACACGGTGAGTTAACAGCACACGAAGACAGCACACTGAGTTAACAGCACACGATGAGTTAACAGCACACTGAGTTAACGGCACACAATTAACAGCATAAAATGAGTTAACAGCACACGGTGAGTTAATAGCACATGCTGAGTTAACAGCACACGGTGAGTTAACAGCACACGGTGAGTTAACAGCACACGGTGAGTTAACAGCACACAGTGAGTTAACAGCACACAAAGCTCCAGCCTACTGGCATATCACAAAGCTTATCTTCGGGTTTTATGTTGTTGCCCCCTTTCCCCCCCCCCCCGTCGCCGCACAGCCAGAACACCTGACAGATCAGGAAACACACCTGCGCTTCCTGACAACTGCTCTCTTCTGCCTCTTATCAGTGAAAGAAACGCCAGCTAAGAGCATGTCAGGCCAGAACAAGCCTTTACTCCCTATAAACTGCACTCCTGGGTGGTATTTCACGAAAACAGGAGTTAGGTGCATAACTGCACCGAGTGAAAACCCAGAACAGCTATTTTTCACTTCACTCCGTGTTCCAGTTTCGGGAGGGTTCCGAGTTTTACTCTGTAGTAATCCAGCTAATTTCGTAATCCCACTTCCTGAAACAGGGCTTTTGGCTTTTGGACACGCGGTAAAACCCACAACCAATTCAGACTCAGGAAAACCTGATATGCTGAGTTAACTGTGTCATAAATCCGTCTGGCTTTGATGGATTGATTAAATGTTGAGTTACAATGAAACCCAGCAGAGTCTGTGGCTCTCGGACCAGGGCTATAAAGCACAAACTGTTCGACATGCTGCAATTCATCTGACGGACACCAGAGGGAGCTCTTACCCTCTCAGTCAGATAATGTTTTAGGTTATTTGTTTGTGTTCTGGTATTTGCCACCAATTCAGAAAATGAAAAGAAATGTAGTTGAAATGAAATGGAAAAATTGCCATTTTCTATGAGGTCTTCAAACACACACACACACACACACACACACATATACACACACACTGTTCTCCATACAAATATAATTTTAGCATACCTACAACAGGTGAAATTCTGCCTATTCCCACTATGTCAGTTGATGTCTGCCTGTTTCTCTGTCTGTCCATCCATCTGCCATGTGTTTAGAGAAAATGGTTTTTAGGGGCACTTGAGCTCAGATAATTCATAGTCTCACTTTACAGCTGATGGACAATAAAGCAAGAGACAGCAAAACAGGGTACCTAATCCCTTCACTGTCTGTCTACTATTGTGGGTCTTACCTTCTACAAGGTCAGAGAGAGAAGGGGGAGCCTGACCTCTAACCTTCTGACCTTTAAGGTGTGAGGTCACAAATATGGGAGTGTTCTTAACGGAACATTCTAATGCTGATGTAACAATCGCTACCGGTAATTGAAAGGCAATGGAGTTCTAGAACACGGACTTCGAATTCTGCAAACGCTTTCCAAATGAACCTGCTGTTCGAAGGGTTAAAGCTGAGCGAAGAACCCAGTGCACTATGGGAAGGGGGAGGACCAGGGGAGAGCAACCCCATGGCAGTGAACTGAACGTGGGCGATCCGCAGGAGGACCAGATGACGTGATGCTGGGAGGTGCGTGTGTGGAGATGACTCTTTCTCAGGAGTGTGTCTGTTTGCATATGGCAATCACTTCTGTTGGCATGCGTGTGTGTGTGTGCCAATCGCGTCTGTAGGTGTGTGTGGTGATGACTGCTGACATTTGTCTGGCCGTGTAAGTGTGTGTGTGCCAGCGTGAGCGTATATGTGTGTGTGTGTGTGTATGTGTGCCTGTGCGTGCACTTGTGCCTGTGTGTGTGTGTGTGTGTGTGTGTGTGTGTACATGTGTGTATGTGTGTGTGCTCTTGTGCCTGTGTGAATGTGTGTGTGTGTGTGTGTACATGTGTGTATGTGTGTGTGCTCTTGTGCCTGTGTGAGTGAGTGTGTGTATGTGTGTGTGCTCTTGTGCCTGTGTGAGTGAGTGTGTGTGTGTGTGTACATGTGTGTATGTGTGTGTGCTCTTGTGCCTGTGTGAGTGAGTGTGTGTGTGTGTGCTCTTGTGCCTGTGTGAGTGAGTGTGTGTACGTGTGTGCTCTCGGGCCCGTGTGCATGTACTGTATGAGTGTGCGTGTGTGTATGTGTGCGTCAGAGTGTGAGGAAGGCAATGAGCACACGTGTGGGAGGGAGCGTGTAGCATGGCTCCTCCTCTCCTCCACCCCCACCTTACTCACTGTAGTCCACATGCATTCATTAGCAGCTGTCTAATTACCCCCGCTGCTCGTTAAGGGCTTCTCTCCCTTTCTCTCACCCTGGGCATACACACTGTGATGTAACGTGGAGCTCGGATACCGTGGGTGGGAGAACTGCCGTATAAACCAGAAACAAAAACAGTTTACTCCATTTCCCTCTCTCTCCCTCTCTCTCTCCCAGTCTCTCTCTCTCCAACTCTTTCTCTCTGTCTCCCACCCTCTCTCTCCCTCTCCCTCCCTCACTCTATCTCTCTCCCTCTCTCCCTCTCTCCCTCTCTCTCTATTTCTCTCTCCCTCTCTCTTACTCTATCTCTCTCTCCCTTCCTCCATCTCCCTTACTCTCTCTCTCCCTCCCTCTTGCTCTCCCTCTCCCTTACTCTATCTCTCTCCCTCCCTCCATCTCCTCGCTTCCTCTCTCTCTCTCCCTCTCTCTCGCTCACTCTGTTTTCCCGTTAAAGCCAGAGCTTCACCTTTTGTTTACGAACAGGAGCGAGGCTCGTGGGAGGAATAATTTTGTTGAAAAACAGAATTAAAATGGCTGTTTGTTCAGTTAATCTGTTAATCTGTTATTGATGCGTGGGTACTGAAGTCCCTGCAGACCGGGGGGGGGGGGGGGGGGGGTCTGTTATTGGGCGAATAATTTTTGTTTATTTGTATTTCTTTCTTTTTTTTTAACCGTTTTCATTCCTGATGCTCACACACGCGCACGGGAAAGGCCGTGACATCACCGGTGACATCACTGCTCGCGGGAACGGCGGAGAGGGGTCGGCAGGATCGCCCCTCCGCGCCGCGGACTTCCGCAGGGGGGCTCCCACTTTTGGGAATGTTCTGCACACTCAGTGAGCACTTTATTAGGTATTTATTAGACTTATTTTTTCTACTTATTCAGTCTTCTGCTGCTGTAGCCTATCCGCTTAGAGGTTTGAGAGGTTAGAGGTGTTCAGAGATGCTCTGATGGTTGATGTGAACATTAACTGAAGCTCCTGATCCGTGTCTACATGATTTCATGCATTGCACTGCTGCCACATTATGGCCAACTAGATAATCGCAGGAATATGTAGGTGTCAGGAATTGTTAAATATCCCAGCATGAAACGCCCTATGCAAAATCTTCCATCAACTTTTTGCTTAATTTACACTTAAGATGTTCGTAAGTTAAGCCATAAAACACTAGCTTAAGTAACTGTACT
>NW_026911896.1:22500-24956 GCF_963692335.1 Osmerus eperlanus
GAGAGAATGAGTCTGGCAAAAAAAACAGATTGACAATCAAAAGAAGAACCAACAACTTCGCAGGTGCAACGGGTAGATACCAAAAATAATCAGATAAAAGAAAAACAGCAACATGCGCACTAGTTCCAGTTGCAAAACACATTTATTTGTTCACTTACATATAAGCATCGCCATATGCATACAGGCATTTAGCAGATAGTCTTACCCAGAGTAGATAGAGCTGGATATTGAGGTTAAGTACCTTCATCAGGAGTACCTCACGGCTCCCCCTGAGGGTCAAACCTACGACCGTGGAGTTGAGGCTTGCTCAAGCAATTCCTCACACTAGCAAACCCACTCAGTTACAACGATCACCAACACTCAATACAAGCTGAGCTCAGCGAAGGGCATCAGCTCCGTGTTTGAGACCAACTTACGGCAAAATGGAGTCACTTCCTGTTCCTCAGGAACCATGTGACCTTGCCCTCACCCAATGTCCCCCTGTGCCCCTGGGCCCATAAACCAGGAACTTGTTTGTTTTGGTTTTCTTGCCCCCGCCATTTTGTTTCCCTGCAGCCTTATCCTAGGCTTATCACCTCCGATTTGTGACAAGACAGCTTGTTTTGTGTTGTTTTCCCCCATCCAGGGCCTGTAAGTCTCACGTTTCAGTTTGCAAGTTTACAGGGAGAGATACGCCGCGTGAAGCCGACCATGAGACGCGATCGAGTGATTACGTTACGGGGGGAGGAGGGGGCGAGACAGTGTGGTTTATTGTCCCTGGTTTTGTTTTCAGACTGGCAAAGCCAATCCACTGAAATCTGATCTCAGAACTTTTGCTTAAGTCTTGTAATCTCCGCGGGGGCGGATAAAATCTGCGACACAAAGTAAACAAAGCGTGGCGTAGCGTGCTCTCGCCCGTTCAGTGGGGACACAGAATTCCCTGGAAGAAGGTGGGCCCGAAAATGACTCAAAAAAAAAAGAGAGAACTGTTTTTTTCTGTTTTTATCAAAGGTGGGGGAAAGTAGGAAGCATGTAAACGTGAAGTTTAGATTAGAGTCACGTTACTTTGGCTAGAAAACAGGATTTAAAGCATTCTGCCACAAAAGCTGCAGTAAGAGGATTACCTGCTCCCTCATCCCCTTCCTCTGTAGGGAGTTATGGGAGGAATTCTCCGAAAACTGGAGCCCAATTCTGTGCTTTCACAAACTCCTTATTTCTGTTTCTGTCTGGAGCTCAGGACAAGACTGGTTCCCATTCAGATTATTATCCCTTCTCTCCTAGTTTATTTGGAGAAACATGTGCACGTTTTACCTCCTTCTAAGGACCCAGGACTTAAGAATGGTGTCACTGGTCTGAGGTTCAGGGAAGAGGTATCCATTGGCTGAATTATGTCATGAAGCGGATGGTTGGTCTGGTCAGGTACAGAACATTGTTGTCAGGCACTGCGATGACCAGAAGTAACCTAACAGGTGTCTCCTACATTGTGTTTGAGTGTGTGCATGTATGTGTATGTTTGTGTATGTATAGTGTGTGTAGATGTACAGTATGTGTGTGTATATGCATAGTGTGTGTGTGTGTGTGTGTGTGATGTGTGTGTATATATATAGTATGTGCGTGTGTGTGATGTGTGTATATATACAGTGTGTGTATATGTATAGTGTGTGTGTGATGTGTGTGTATATGTATAGTGTGTGTGTGTGTGTATGATGTGTGTGTATATGTATAGTGTGTGCGTGTGTGTGTGATGTGTGTATATATACAATGTGTGTATATGTACAGTGTGTGTGATGTGTGTGTGTAGATGTATAGTGTGTGTGTGTGTGTGTGATGTGTGTGTGTAGATGTATAGTGCGTGTGTGTGATGTGTGTGTATATGTACAGTGCGTGTGTGTGTGATGTGTGTGTGTATATGTACAGTGTGTGTGTAGATGTATAGTGTGTGTGTGTGTGATGTGTGTGTGTATATGTACAGTGTGTGTGTAGATGTATAGTATGTGTGTGTGATGTGTGTGTGTAGATGTATAGTGTGTGTGTGTGTGATGTGTGTGTGTATATGTACAGTGTGTGTGTGTGATGTGTGTGTGTAGATGTATAGTGTGTGTGTGTGTGATGTGTGTGTGGATATGTACAGTGTGTGTGATGTGTGTGTGTATATGTACAGGGCGTGTGTGTGTGATGTGTGTGTGTATATGTACAGTGTGTGTGTATATGTACAGGGCGTGTGTGTGTGATGTGTGTGTGTATATGTACAGTGTGTGTGTGTGTGATGTGTGTGTGTATATGTACAGTGTGTGTGATGTGTGTGTGTGTATATGTACAGTGTGTGTGATGTGTGTGTGTGTATATGTACAGCGTGTGTGATGTGTGTGTGTATATGTACAGTGCGTGTGTATATGTACAGTGTGTGTGTGTGTAATGTGTGTGTGTATATGTACAGCGTGTGTGTGTGATGTGTGTGTGTATATGTATAGTGTGTG
>NW_026911897.1:0-21054 GCF_963692335.1 Osmerus eperlanus
ACCTGAAATCTTATGTAATTTGCACATGCCCGCTGGCACCATTAGCGATATAATCCATAATGTTTTTTTCATTGACAGTAGGCACCTGTAGGATGAAGGACAGGTTAGTGTGAGTTCCGGTGACTATGTATTTAATACGCATTTAGTTCCTTTTGTTACTATTGGCCTTGGCCCTGGTTTTGGACCGGGTGTTCATTTCACACAGAGGGGGCTGGGATGACGTCGAGGGAGGGCACGATGAGGAGGAAGAGTCGGGAAGTGGAGGGGACTTCAGGTCCTCGTCCTCCTTCTCGTCTTCGTCTTCATCCTCCTCCTCCTCCTCCTCTTCCTCTTCTTCTTCTTCTTTAGGCTCTGCCCCCCGTTCGCTATTCTGCCTCTGGTGCTTCCGGCAGTGTTTCTCGAAGGAGGCCATCTGGCGTACGTCTTGTTGCAGACCATGCAGTGGTAGGGGCGCTCGCCGTCGTGCATGCGCATGTGCAGCTGCAGGTAGGCTGAGCGGGCGAAGGAGCGGTAGCACACGCCGCAGCGGAAGGGCTCGCTGCTCCCGTGCGTCTTCTCGTGCTGCTTCAGCGCTGACGGCGACTTGAAGGCCTTACCGCAGCGGTCGCAGCAGAAGCGCCGCTCGCCAGACTCCAGGAGCTGGTGCGAGAGCAGGTGGGCGGACGATCGGAAGGCCTTGCCGCACTTGTCGCACTTGAAGGGCCGCTCGCCCGTGTGGAGACGGTGGTGCATGATGAGCCCGGCCTTCTGGGTGAAGGCCTTGTCACACTGGGTGCACTTGAAGGGCTTCTCGCCCGTGTGGAGACGCCGGTGGGTCTTGAGGTGCGAGGCGCGGCCAAAGCCCTTGCCGCATTCGGGGCACTTGAAGGGCTTCTCCCGGAGTGGATGGCCTTGTGGCGGACCAGGTGGGAGGACTGCAGGAAGAGCTTGCCGCAGACGCCGCACTTGTACTTGCGCTCGCCGGTGTGTGAGCGCAGGTGCAGGGCCAGGTGAGAGGAGGAGATGAAGGTCTTGGCACAGAGCGGGCAGCTGTGGGGACGCTCGCCCGTGTGGATGCGCTTGTGCAGCACCAGGCCGGAGGAGAGGGCGAAGCGCCGTTCGCAGGAGGGGCACTTGTACGGCTTCTCGCCCGTGTGCACGCGCTGGTGCTTGGCCAGGGCCGAGGTCTGGGCGAAGGCCTTGCCGCACAGGTCGCAGGGGTAGGGGCGCTCCGTGGCGTGGGACATCTCGTGCAGCTCCAGCTCGGGAAGTCGGACGAAGGAGCGGCCGCACTCTGAACACTTGTAGGGCTTGCTGACGAGCCCCGCCTGGCCCTCTTCCTCGCTAGGCGTGAGAGCAACGCCCTCCGTAGGTATGGAGTCCAGCACGGAGGTGTAGGGCACCATGGTAGGAGAGATGTGACTGTTGCTGGTCATTGCTCAGCTGGAAGTAAGAACTTCTCCCCAATGTTCTCACATGCCTGAAAGGAAGCACAAGAAGGAACACCTGGAACAATAATAACATTACATTTTTCATAACTTATGTTTACATCTACTTCCCAATTTGGAAAATATTCAAACAAATGAATTAATAATTGATACATAATTAAAAGCCAAATATGAATACACGTCCAGTATCATGTGCAGGGTAAGTGCAGATGGTTGGGAAATGGTGGTTGGTTATTTTCACTGTTCAATGCATCCAATGATTGATAAACAAACACATTTCCGCAGACAGTCTTCATCTAATGCGAGCTCCAACATTGTTTGCTTACATAATAAACTAAGAGCATTGGAGCAGCATGGAATGATTTGGCTAGTTGATTGTAACAAAAGGTGGCATCATCAGTTAATAATAGGTAGGCTGCACTCCTGGCAAGCAAATTGAATGATAATATAACCACTTATAAGCATTAGCATATTATCAACAATGATTTTCATAAACACGTGTAAATTGTTACTTTATACAAAACAGTAAAAATATTTTGAATGTATTTCTTTGGGAAGTTATTGGTTGGTTGGTGCCTTGCATGGCAGCCAATCGCCGTTGCTGTGTGTGTGTGTGTGTGTGTGTGTGTGTGTGTGTGTGTGTGAATGGGTGAATGAGAAACATCAATTGTACAGCGCTTTGGATAAAGGCACTATTTTAAAGCAGACCATTACTGTATGGTGATTTTGGTTACAATTCAGTTACTAGAGATATTCCAGCAACAAGCACTGCTGTACTCTTCACAATTAGTAAATTATTTTCCAGTACACCAAAAACTGTAACAAATAGTAACATTACTGCTAGTTAGCAGGCAACTTTCTGACAAGACAACCTTTTCTGAAGGTATGTTACCCCCCCACAAAATGCAAACATAAATCATTACCAAAGCAAAAAAAAATCCCCAAAAAAGAATTTGTAAATGACTTGCTTTTACATATGTACACGACGCTATAGCAACTAGTTGTATTGCCTCTGTAAAATAACATCAACATCTGAACGAAGATGTACTGACTATAGCTAGCATTAACTTCGCCTCTGTGTATCCTCCTGCAAGGCCTGTTATTCAGGCGTTAGATAAATGAACGTTCTGCCCGTGTTTTACAATGGGTGAATGATAAGCATCATTCACAGCGCTTTGGATAAAGGCGCTATTTTAAAGCAGACCATTTACTGTTTGGTGATTTGGATAACAATTCAGAATTACTATAGCGAAATATTCTAGCAACAAGGTATGCTCTTCACAATGAGTACATTATTTTGCAGCGCACCAAAAACTGTAACAAATAGAATCATTATTGCTAGTTAGCAGGCAACTTTCTAAAATTGCTGCAGGCATACAATATATAAAACGTATGACTGCAGCAATATTATTACTATACATTGATTTAGTTAGCATGCACGATGGAAGTGAAGGTGGCACCCTTGTTCGGCTATTATTGGTATGAACGTATTTTGGAAAAATAGCCACAATCATGGCGGGTGTTCTGTGTTTCCTTGACTCGGATACTCGTTCTGCACTCACTTTCTTAGATATGCAAATGAAAACTCGCGAATTAACCAAACATTCCGTTGCAATAAAGTTAAATGCATAACACAACCTCCACCTACCAGGAATTATATCCTTGTTGGCCTACATCAAGCGCTGCATCACTCCTTTCAAAGGACAAACTGTTACAGTAGCCTATTAAACCATGCTGAAAATATGAATATGAAACGCAGTAAACGCGTAATGATCTGGCCAAAACGCCACTGTCTTTGGGGATGAAAAACAAAACAGATGCAATATCTGCCCCAGACGGTGCATGTCAACTAGCCAGATAGAATTCCTGAAACTACAAAAAATAAATACCCTAAGAGATGTCATAGCCTATGGTTGTACAAAAATATGTGCAGCTATATCTGCGTAACACTCCAAGCGCGGCTGCTGGCTAACTACCTAGCGACAGTGCACAAAGTCGATTTTCTTTGAATATACAGTAGACGGAATTGCACGAACAATAAATAATCTAATGCTTCGATGAGGGCAACGTTATCGTCTTTTCATTCGGCGCAAGATTTCATTTTTTTCCGCACAGGCATATAAGAATGGAAAGATTTTTGCTCGCCGTATTTTCCGCCATTTGAATGCTAGCAAAAGTTTGGCATCATCAGTTACAAAAGTAGTCTGTTGTTTTTCAGCAAGATATTTTGGTCTTATTCCGAAAATACTATGCCTACAGATTGCATGCTGGCAAATCGCAATGGGCATAGTCGTATGGCGTCGACGTAGCATACAATGTATATGTTTATTTTAAAGTGACTGTAAAGTGGCTGGAAAATTTTGAAATAAGCATAAATTATCACAGTGGATGAATCCACTATACATCCACCAAATATTTATTAAAAGAAATATAAATATAATAACACATTTAAAGATATAAATTCTGTACTGAAAACAATGTCAGGATTGCATGGGCGTGGTCTGGACTGCCTCACCACCCCACCTCCCTCCTTAACTCCTCCCAAAATCTACCATCTACAAGTAAATTGTATTGGAGAAGGAGGGTGAATGGTAGTGAATATAGCAAAACGAAAACTCCACACAGCAAGGCCCCAGTCAGGATTCAAACCCTGGGTGTTGTTGTAAGACGGCAATGTTACCCACACTGCATTACTGCGCACCCCCACACTGCTCATGCTAGATCTCTATAAGAAATCGGTACACACAAAACTCATGAAACTATGGGAGGAGATATGCAATGAGACCAAAACATGCATAGGCCATTAGGTCAGGGCATTCTTGATCATCAAGGACCCTGACCCAATAGCTCAGTGTCATAGTAAATTGAACTCCACACATTCAGCCCCCACATAGGAACAGATGGAAATGTTTAGACTGATATAAGTTGATAATGCAAACATTTGATTTATCTAATGTTGCTGACGCTTAAGACATACCATAATAATGCCAGCAAGAACATAAATCTGTAGTAAGTAAGGTGTCCGCACTCAAATAGAACTAGAGGCTGATGGGTAAGTATGAGGCAATAATCCAAAAACAATATATATTCGCACTCCAAAACTAGAAAAGGTTATTTATACTGGAGGCATTATGATGCAACGCATTTTAATGGTACAGGTGGAAACAAAAAAAACACGCAAATGTTTCACAAACGTACAAGCCATCGTCAGAGCCCACGGAACACTGGTGAATGAGGCACATATACACTTTGCCAGCATTCTAGATCTTAATTGGTAACAATATGTCAGGTTTTATCAATAATAAACGACAGAGCCTTTCAGCAGCTAAAATTTTCTCAATTGAAAAACAGAAAACTTGCATGCATGTCAGTCAGTAAAGGACAGAGCCGATTCATGGCCAACGCTGCAGGGTCAGGCAAAAACAGTGTGCTTTAAAACAACTCATTTCGGTGACACCACAAAAATGAATGGGAGCCAGGCAAATTTGAAGATAAGGTGATATCGTTGGTAGGGACAGCTGATGCTGCAAATATTCACTATATGCAAATAAAATGGTGGTAAGCTTCATAAAATTATGTTGTACCAAAGTGAAATATCCCTTTAATGACATCATCATGCATGTCCTAGTTAGGACATCAACAAGCAATATCCTGTGCCAAAACAAATGCTATCAAACGGAAGACGAGAAAGTATGATTGTTGAAGATGTTCAGGTACAGTAGTTCCTCTTTGGAAAAAAAGGTTTCTGAAAGGGTTCTTTGGCTTGTCTTCATTGAAGAACCGTTTTTGGTTCAGTATGAAACCCTCCATGGTAGGTCTGAAAGCTCCCAGATTTAACCATTTTGCCTGTGACAGCCAATTTATTTTTAACCATTGACATTATGGATCTGCTAGGGAACACATTAGAGAACCATGGAGTTTAATTGAAAAGACATCATGGATGGCAGAATTTACTACAATCTTATGAGATATGAATCCTTGTGGGAGAGTAATTTAACATTGGAACATGGAATTATGATGAAATGCCAATTTGTAAATCCTTCAGTTCTCTTTTTAGCCCCTTCAAATAAGCCTATATGGACTCCTCCAGTTATTCAAAGAAAAGAAAATGTGATGGTTACACTTCTTTGGTTTAGCTCACACAAACCACGCATTGGACATGTTTTTGAAACTTTTTGTTCAGGCTGTGTTCAAGGACACCCATCAAATGGACACACAGCAGTGGCATTTTACCTTAGTCTGGTGTTTCCTCCCTTGTTTGTTCTTCAGATCAGACACAGTTGCTAGAACACTCATTTGTAACTGTAAACCGTTCAATGGAGAATGTGGTTTCTACCATCAACATCAAAATGTAATGCATACAAGGAGAAGCACCTTACACCTACTGTCAAATATGGGGGTGGATCATTGATATTTTGGAGATGTTTTGCTGCAGTGGTCCAGGGGGACCATTTAAGATCAAGAGCACAATTAATTCAACAAAGTACCCGGAAATCTTTGCAGAGACTCTTTCCTCTGCTAGGATACTGAGCCTTGGTCATTGGTAGATTGTCCAGCAGGATAATGACTCCAACCATACATTAAAATCCACACAGAAATGGTCACGTAAAAACAACAACCATGTTCTGCAATGGCCATCTCAGTTGAAAAACATGTAGTCTGAACTGAAGAGGGGGGTGTCCCAAGAATATCAATGATTCTAAAAGTTCTGCATGGAGAAATGGTAAAAAATCCCTTCAAATGTGTTCTTTAACCTTATCACAAATTAAAGAAAAAGACTCATGGCTGTCATCTTTGCCAGGGGTATTAAACTAGGGGTGGCAATCATTTTTCGGGGGAATTGACGTTGGTTGATTCCATGAATCACTAATAAAGCACACTACTTTACGAATGTTGGAAAATATGTCAAGTGTGTCAACTTTTTTTGTATTTTTTAGCTTACAGCACTTTTTGTGCATATTTATCAAGGGTGCTAATCATTTTGGAGCTTACTGTATATCAAAAGGTCTGTTGACCTGAAATTATACAATCATAAATTCACAAAAAAATACCAACTTTTCTGATAAGAAAAGCACTTTATTTGAAAACTTCTGAACATAAATTAAATACATGTCATCCAAATGCTTCCTTGTATAAACGTCCACAGTCTTAAATGTGCTCAGAAAATGTTTAGAAGATGAAAGAACCAAACATCTTTGGGCTGCATCTTCACGTTTTTCCGCTTTGAGATAATTCTTGTGCTTTCTTTTTATATTGTATTTTTCTAAAAGCAAACAGAATCAATGTCGCTATTTTCCTGATACAAAATCTTACATGAGGTTTAATTTTTTTTGTCATGTACTGCTTATAAAACAAAACTAGCACATTTTAAAATCTGGCTGATAAGGGAGACCTGTTCTCTGCAGGTTCAGTCCTCTCTGCTACAACCAGTCTGGAAATGTCTGGGAGTCCCAGAAACCCCTTAATAAATTACACAGGATCTGTACATACTTACAGCAGGCTTGTGGCCTGTTTCTGAGCACTGCGCATGAGCTGTTTCACCAGGAACAAGCATATTGAGGAAGCAAGTTTCAGCAACATTCCCATTGCACTCATTCTCTCAAGCTAGTCCAAAAAGGACAGAACCTGTCATTTGAAGTGTGAAACTGAGTGAACATGGGAATCTCGAGAGCCTGAAATTGCCCTTCTGCATCAACTGAAACATAAAATTAAATGATATTAAGATTACGGAAGATCACTTCGGATGCTGAATGAATTAAATACTTTTCCATAAGGAAAGCACAAGTAAAATGCATAAAGAGCAATGCACGTAAAATCAGCATTGATATTTCACATTGGATTAATGTAATGCACCCTTTGTAAAAACTAATACAAAACATCCATCCTGTACACATTCAGCAAAGAAGCACAGCCACGCAACTTGAAATTCTGCCTAAACACATTTGTCACTTCCAAAAACTACTTTTATAGAGGTGATTCCCTTACCCTTATTTACTCAAAGTGTAGGAAATGTGTGGATAACAGAACGGGATCAAATCAGTTCGAATTGAGTCAGGAAATGAAAAATGGTCTTACTATTCTCTGAAATGAACCGCAGCTCTAGTGGAAAATAAGACTGAAACTGATTTGTTTTACAACTGAAATGCAGTTTCAATTTCCCAGGGGAAAAGGGCAAATCCCTACACTGAACACCATACCGGTATGTTCCTACATTCAAGTGATACTACAAACCATGAGGCTGAATTATTTAGCCCAGTGCATCCTCTAGGAAATTAGTTTCAAAATTTACCTGCTTACTCTCTTGCATTTATAAAAAAGCAAAGTAGAAGGACAGCATATTGGGATCTAATGGAACAGAATTAAGGATGCTTTTTCATCTACTGTGTGTCACAGGATATCGCTGTAGGCTCAGTGTAAAGTGAAGGGTTTCAATATCAAAAAGAACAGTCTTATTTAAGCATAAAGAACCAAACGAATACAAAAGCATCGCTGCGTGTGAATTTACAAAACACATTACATCTGACGAACATTTTGAGGCAAGAAAGCGGGACAAGAATAATTGTATTAAAAAATACAATCCACCTATGAACGGAGCAGATGGCCAATAGTAACCAAGGAGTGAAAATATTAAAATACACTTATTATGAGAGAAATAGAGATTCAGAAATGACAGGGGAATGTTATAGCGCAGCGGAGTGGAATGAGGCACATTATGCCACACTGGAATATATGCTGCAGGTGCAGTCCTGTGAGGGTGGCTGTGCTTTGGGTGCCCAACTGGAACAAAGCCAAACCGACATTCCAGAGAAATGAGAGGATGGCAAACTCCAAGTCCAGCCGTGACAACAACAGGAATACATTTACTTTCAGCTCGCCAATGACAGTGGAAAAAGTCAGCGTACGAAAACAAGCGTTGCATGGAGCCGTCTACGTCCGATAAGGTAAAACGAGTGGGAAGTCGAAGCTGCTATACAGATCGAGTTACTGTACTTTCTCAATTCTTCTCTCTCTCTCTCTCTCTCTCTCTCCAGTGTGTGGAGACACCTTCTCTGACGTTTCTCTTCTGTCTCTCGTTCACATGAGGTAGACCTCATCGACCGGGTCACGTATTCTAGACCTAGTCGATGGAGTCACATGTCGCGGGCCCCTTCGATGGGGTCACATTGCGGGCCCCTTCGATGGGGTCACATTGCGGGCCCCTGAGACGGGGGTCACGTTGCGAGTCTCGTTAATGAAGGTGCAAGTTGCAGGCTTCGTACTGTAGACGGGAGTTTTTTTTTTTTTTTTTTTTCTAAGCCATGTAGATGGGGGTTTTTTTTCTAAGCCATGTAGATGGGGGGGGGGGGTCACATATGGCAAGCCTCGTAGATGAGATCACATGTTGTAGGCCACATAGATGGGGTCTAGCTGGTCGGCCAGGAATCCGTCCCGTAGGTGCATGCGCTGTTTCTCCCCCCTGGAGTTAATGGGGATGACCCCAGGGTCCACTACCACCACCACCCCGACGATCAGGTAGTGTTCCTCCAGAACCACGTTGGTCACCAGGGCCACCAGGTCCAGGGCCTCCTGCTCCGACCCTGCCAGCTCCACCACCACCACCAGCAGGTTGGTCCAGGTGAACACCGCACTGCGGGGAATGACAGCAGGGGAAGAGCGTGAGCGAGTTCCAGAGAAGAAGAAGGAGGGAGAGCTCTTTAGATATCCATTACACCATTCAGGGGAACTTTGTGTATTGTCAACCAGACCTGGGTCAAGTACGTTATTGTTTTGAATTCAAATACTTGTCTACACCTTTACTGAGCTTGTCTGGTGGACTGGAACGCATGGACAGCTATCAAAAAGTGCCAACCCACCAGACAAGATCAATCGAGCACAGAAAAGTATCTGATCTCATTTTCGAACATTTAATCGACCAAATTCAGGACAATACTTTACTTCAGGTTTCGACAGTAGTGCACCAGATAGAATTATGACCTACATTGTTCAGGTTAGGGTTTCCTCACTAACAAATGCACGCCTGATGACAAGAAAAGCACACTCATTTTCATGTCATTTTCCCAACAATAACGCACTGCTGTGCATTACTCTGTGGGTATAATCAGAAAACTACAAAACTACAAGTCCCAGGGGTCTAAGGTGCTTCTCTGGTGGATGCTCCCTCACCATTCTGCGATGCTCTTGTGCGAGCGGATGATGGACGTCTCAATGTCGATGGGGTGGTAGCGCATGCCCCGCAGCTCCAGGGTTTCGTCCAGGGAGCCCACTACGTAAAGTGCATCGTGCCGCTCTGGAACACAAACGCACACGCATTATCCTTTTCCCTCAAATAAAACAAAGCTGGTATGTGCAACTGCTGAGCAAATTAAAGATGGGTGACTAAGTATTTTTATACAGTCTGTTAACGCACAGTTTAGATTAACAAATGCACTAGAGATGTTTTTGGATGTCCACATCTAAATTTGACAAAAATCACATGACAAAAATCACCATGCTTTTGTGGCTGGCTGTTTACAATGGAAGCCACACTTCTTTATTTTTCCATCTGAAAACAAAGATTCCTGCATTTACTGCCACTGTATGAAATGTGTGATACCATACTGTAAGCTCACTTACTAACCTTTATTTATACAGGGTAACATTTGCAGTAACGCCTTATTAATGTAGCCTAACATGCATGTATTTGTGTGTACTTTTGTGTGCACTTCCCATTAGAAAGTCACAACAATGTGACTTCGCATTGTCAATGCGCGCATGCTTTTGTTGACTACTATTTGCCTTTACGCACTTGAACCAGAAAGCCCAACCCTCGGATTTCTCACCTCCGCTGGCGTCAGTCAGCTCTGTGCGACGCAGGAAGCCCAGGTACCCTGTGCGTGCCCACACGGTCTGCGTGTCGCCAAACTCAGCCTGGTGTTGAAGTGGTCCGCATGCAGCGCCTCCTCCCCGTGCACAGTGTAGTAGCCCGAGGCGTTGTGGGGACTACTGACCCAGACCTGGGAGAGGAAACGCCACTGCAGCGGTTCAACACAGCCACACACACAGTCTCACACACACACTCTCCCACACACACAGTCTCACACACACACACACACACACACACACACACCACACACACACACACACACACACACACACACACACACACTCTCTCTCACACACACTCTACTGACCCAGACCTGGGCAGAGGAAACACCACTGCAGCGGTTCAACAGTCACACACTCTCACACACACAGTCTCACACACACACACACACACACACACACTCTCTCTCACACACACACAGTCTCACACACACACACACACACACACTCTCTCTCACACACACAGTCTCACTCACACACACACACACTCACTCTCACACACACTCACACACACACTCACACGCCTTCACACGCCCTCACACACCAGCGCAGTCAAATACACCATTCCTAAATCAACTCCTCTGTCCCTTCAAGGGATTCCCGACTTTAGCACCTCAATGTGCCCTGTGGATTGCAAAAAAAGGGTCTTATCTCATTTTAAGGTAGAAAATATGACCCTGTTTTAAGTTTCTTTTTGCTTGACGAGTGAAATTGGCAAATCTTGAAATTAGTCTCACCTCATTGGCAATCTTACAGACTTACAGAAAGTATTCAAACCTCTTCCCTTTTTTGCACACTTTTTATCATGTGGTCACTCACCTCTCCAGATGTGAATCCCCCAGCGGCCCTTTGGTTTCTGTGTTGGCAATGATCACCTTTACCCCTGGCAGGATCTGAAAGGCAGGCACACACAGCACACATCACATACTGTACTATTCACTTCCTTTCTGGGAATGAAACCATTCTGCGATTGGCAGGGAATGCCAAGGCGATTTGGTGCTTCTTTTAGGTTATGGCTTGGGTTCGCACCTTTCCAGACTCCATCAGAGGTAAGCTGTGCGGAGACCCTCTCTCCACCAGACGCACCCTGTAACACACATACACACACAAAAATGTTGATATCTACCTCTGATAATGACAACATCCCTTTAAATGCTGGTAAATAGGGGGAGAATTCGCACCTATCGTGTCTCAAGGCCCTCATGTCCAGGTAGACCGTAGTGGGATCTGGCCAGCGGTACCCTGAGGAAAACAGAAGAGAGAAGCCCATGACGTTCCTGAGGGGGCTGGTGTGGATACAGTGTTGTGCCAGAGCGGAAGTGCATATGGAGTATGGGGACAGGATTCACATAATGGGTCAGAGGTCACACGTGTAGATACAACCAGCCCTCTCCGATAGCATACAGCCGGCATTTCAGTCTACAAGGCATTCACTTCTTGTACCGCTGTATTGCTTTTCTCATCCTAGTCAAACAAACAAACTAGGCTCCTGTCACACAAGGAGGAAGAGTCAATGGAAAATTGGCCTTTTATCACGGGGCCTCCAACTGCCATTGGGGATTAGACATTGCATGCGACGTGCTGATCAGAGATTCAGCAGGACACTACATCAACCTCAGTACCTTTTTTTTTGCCATGAGGCCAGTAGAGCTAGAGGCTGTCCAAAGTCATGTCCTGGTACCACCACACACAGGTAAGCAGGACCTAATCTTTGTTATAGCTTGCTGAGAGCAACAGGGTTAGGGGGGTGGTGGTATTGACAGAGGCACAGTCGATAATGTCCAAACCACAAAGTATAGTGGTTAAGTCACAGCTCTGATTCCCCGGTGGGGCACTGCCAATTGTACATCTGAAAAGGGCAGTTGGCTTAAATATCCACAGAAAATATCCAGCTCTATACGTGGATAAGGCCAATAGGATCTTTTCCAACCCTGTGTCTTGGGAGCCAAACCCATCACCTTAAAACCATAGTCACATTATCTGAGCATAGATGTTCCAATCCCAGTGTCTTATGATACCTCCCTTAGCATGAGCTTTTGATGTTTTATTGTTTCACTGTATTAGTCCGACAAGGAAAGCTCATGAAAATAAACAACAACATTAAGTTGACTAACATTACATTAATGGCATTTGGCAGACGCTCTTATCCAGAGCGACGTATAGTTGATTAGACTAAGCAGGAGACAATCCTCCCCTGGAGCAATGCAGGGTTAAGGGCCTTGCTCAAGGGCCCAACGGCTGTGCGGATCTTATTGTGGCTACACCGGGATTAGAACCACCGACCCTGCATGTCCCAGTCATTTACCCTAACCACTACGCTACAGGCCGCCCCATTTTCAAACCTAGGCAAAATGTTCAAACCTTTGGGGGAGAGAAGGAATTTCATGAGATTGTCATGAGATTTGCCTTGGGTGTTAGATTGAGTCTAGTTAGGATAACCCAACACAGCAGGCTGCTCTGATGTTAGAATGAGCTCTCTGAAGCCCCATGCACACGTAGCCTGAGCCCAGCACATGCCCTGAAAGCACAAGCCAGCACGAGGGACAAAAGAGGGAGATTTAAGCCAGACAACAGACACACAGTACATGCACACCTCTGTATTGTCAGTAGGGCTCGTCACTTCCTGCTGAAGATATACAGCCTGTGATTCAATTAAAATAAATACTACATGCTACATTCTGATATCCGCTTTAGGACCAAATTATGGAAAAAAATTATTATTATTATTATAATTTTTCAACAGAGCTTTCATATTGAGGCGGAGAGCTGCTGTACAGTGTTTAGGTAGTGCTACTTTAAAACACATGGTTCAGCCTCCAACTTCACCTCTTTTTGACCTCTTGTTTATTATTTTATACAATAACAAACAACTTCAGGCATATTGTATAGCCCTCCATGCTCTCCCTGACTGCTCACTTATCTGGTTGATTTATTAGTTATACTCACTGCTGTCTCCTGCTGTGTGAGAGGACAGATTAGTTCTCATTCTTTCAATTGCAAAGAGCCAATAATACATGATTAATTTAAAAAGAAGTGAGAAAACAGAGTAATTCCTAATACAAAAGCCATTTGTTATTATTTGCCTGTCCATCCACCACCGCAACAAAAAACAGGCTCCGTTTTATGCCATCTTTGTTACAAATTACATAAACCTGCACACATAACACCAATTATCAGCAGACTAATTTAGAATAACTATTTCAAAGAAATGAACCCTGCTGTAAAATGCAGCCGACCAGCTCACCATGTGGTCAGGCTGGGTATGAGCTGGTCAACCAGCTACTGCAGATAACTTCAGAGCCGGTAGCTGGTCAAACCATGTTGGGCTAGGAGCTGGTCTAAACCGTTCAACCAGCTAGCAGCCATTTCAAAAACCTAGCTTGAGCTGTTTTTCTCAGCAGGGAACAGCTTTAGTAGAATGCACAACCTCATGCATGCACACACAAGCACGCACAAACACAAGCCCTTTGCTACGGTTCCTCCTGAATATCACACAGTACCTGCTCCGCCAGCTTCCCCAACCTGTTGGGCTAATGAGAGGGCACAAGCCAGGGACCCAGAAGAGAGGGACAGACAGACAGACAGACAGACAGACAGACAGACAGACATATAGACAGATCAAAAGACAAGAAGACTGAGGGATGAGGACAATGATGAAAAGAAAGAGGAGAGGAGGTAGAAAAAAGAAAAGAAAACGGTACACAATACTCCACACTACAGCCACAGAAATACAGCCATATTCAATTTAAACTGACCGCAACAACCAGCTTTAAAAAGAGGTACTACACATATTCCAAATTAATTCTATAGTCCTAGGGAAAAGTGAGCTTCTTGGGAACCTTAGTATTTGTCATGTTTTGGGTTATGTATACGTCACGAGTCACCAGAGAATAAGAAGTTTACTTCCAAATGAAGGATGGATGGATCAAATTATTATGATGACAATTCCTTCCTAGATACTGATTTGGCAGATGTCTGTAAAAATTTTTCTTATTTTGCAGCCTCATAATGGCTTCCTTGACTTTCATCTCAACTCTGGCCCTCATGTTGACAAATGCCAATAACTGTCTTACACTTACACAGAAGAAGCAATTGAACATACCTGACTAACTGAAATGGAGGGACTATGTATAATGTGCAGTAATTTCCACATGGTGAACCCAAAATCAATTAAAAATAGCCTTTAATAAAATATTTAATCATGAAGGAATTGTTCTATTAGAAATCGAATAAGTTTTATTAAAAATCTAGAGTACAGAGCCAATCAGGGAAAAATGTCAAACATTATGGAGGTCACTAGATAAAATCGGTACACAATATGTTATAGCGTTAAATTGTTTTTAAAAATTCAGATGGTTTTATGGCTTACAATAAGCCATAAGTCAACCAACAGCTACAGAAATGATTTATTCTAATAAATCTAATACTAATCTAATACTCTAATACTGTAGCATTCAATTCCCTGTTTGCATTTAAACCCCCTGAAATGGCCAGATTGCTTGCTTGAAATACTGAAGCTAGTTTAGAACTGCAATAATGCGCCTGGTGACGAACGTGCATTTATTTTGAGCTTGCAATTTCACCTCCAGAAAAAAATATTGGTTATCGATTATAAATCTTTTGTAACCGTTTACAAATCAGTTTTGTTTAACCGTTCACACCCCTAATGTGAACAGGGTATGGTAGGGAGACAATTCAGTTCTATTTTATCAGACATTAATCACGTGTTCGTGAGAACAAAGGTTGTTTTTAGATGAGGACAATGTGAAAACAAGTATTCCTCAATATAACGAAAAACCAGGAGTACTTCTACCAAGTTTGTCTGAAGAGACTGGTAAAAAAAAAAAAAAGGTATACTGGTCCAATTCCTTCTTAACAAGAAGCCTTCATTTTTGTGGACCTCTGATATGATTGGAGTTCATGATTTGGTTAAGAGGTCTCCTTATGAACGGAGAAATGGACAGGATGTGAAACGCCCCCCTCCTCACCTGCAGGCAGACGGCACGTTGACCCTGCAGCCGAAGGTGGTGCTGACGGCGCGGGCGGAGAGGCCCAGGTCCTTGAAGATCTTGGAGAAGGACTGAGTGAGGGCGATGCGCGGTCGCTCCTCTGCCACTACCATGCAGGTGCGCACACACGACAGGTTCACATTCCGCATCTGGAGCATAGATAGACCGGTGGATAGATAGATAAAAAATTAGATACTGTAGATAGGTAAATAGATAGATAGTGCTAAAGATATATACTTGATACTTAAATAAATAGCAATGTCTAGATAGGTTAGATAATTAAATAGTCTAATAGATAGATAGATACAGTAGCTAGATAGATAGATCTATAGATATATACTAGATAGTTAAATAGATTAGATAGTTAAATAGTTTAATAGACAGACAGCTACAGTAGCTAGATAGATATATCTATAGATATATACTAGATAGTTAAATAGATAGATTAGATAGTAAAATAGTTGAATAGATACAGTAGCTAGATAGAAAGATCTATAGATATATAATATAGTTAAATAGATAGATTAGATAGTTAAATAGTTGAATAGATACAGTAGCTAGATAGATAGATCTATAGATATATACTAGTTAAATAGATAGATAGATTAGATAGTTAGATGTTTAATAGATAGATACAGTAGCTAGATAGATAGATAGATAGATAGACAGATGATAGATAAATATGTAGCGACCTGTGTAATGCCAAAATGTCCACCACTCATCGGCTGAGATGGAGATGGACAGAACAATAGTTTTATTTGCCAATTAAATCAGGGTTATGTTTCCGGGGCAGGTTGACAGAGCCAGGTTAGGAATTTAGCAGGACACCGGGGAACCCCCTACTCTTTGCGTACTGTAGTAATGACAAACAATCTCTTCTGAATATTGCAAGAAAAGTATGAGAAGAGAAACCAAACCAAAAAACCAAAAGTAAAAATAAACTGAAAACGGTTTAAAAGTAAATAATTTAAAAGTTTAAATGTAAATCATTCTTGAAATGGAGTGGTTACAGTTAAACACACCAAATCCACCGCACTTTCACACTGAAAACTGGAACATAAACCAGAATCTGTTATGCAAGGAGCAAGGAATAATGGATGTTCTCACGGTTAGCTGCTGTTTTAAGTAACACTGATGTGTTCATTTCACTGCCATGTGCTATGTTGTCATACTGTGTGTATTGCAATGCACTTGGAATTATATATACCTACATACTTATGGATAGTATTGTAATGGTCTCGTGATTGTGATTTTGCTATGCTGCTATTGGACCCTGACTTGGCTAGATCTCATCTGAAAAAGAGGTTTTAATCTCAATGTGACTTCCTTGTATAAACAGGGCCATTGTGGGTGCAGGTTTCTGTTGTAGCACAGCAACAGGATTATTTAGTTGAATCAGGTGTCATAGCACTGAAACACTGCCCCTTTTCAGATGAGTTTGCATATCCAAGCTGTAGACCAGAGATACTTAATCTTCCCAGAAAAGCCCGGAATGGATGCAGCAGTTACACACCTGACTCTACTTATCGAGGTCCTTAGCAAAGCTTCTAATGGCTATAGTAAGTGGTAGTAAAATGAGGTGTGTAACTGCTTGGTTGGAACAAAAGCCTGCATGCACACCACCCATTTCTGGATAAGACTAGTAAGGGTAATTTTCTTAATTGATTCTTAATTGACAATGTGTGTTACATAAAGACAATCACATGCTTACAAATAACCTTTTAGTGATAATCCTTATTACTATTAGACCACTTTCTGATTTAAGTGCTTACTAGGAGTCTTTCTCTGTCTCTCTCCCGGCAGACAGACAGCCTTTGACCTTAATGTCTCTGCTTCTCAGCTAGCACATTTGGGTCTTACAGCAAGGTCAGCAAGGGGTATTCAGAAGACTAAATACTGATACATTTTGGTGGCCAACTTCATGTCTTTTTGTTTTGGTAAAGACCCCCCCCCCCCCCCCCCGGAGAAGTGTGTATAAGTGTGTCTTACTATGTCTGATTCAAATCAGAAAGCCGGTAAGCTTTCTCACTTTGTTATTTCTTTGCAAACTCAAACTCAAACATAGCGATCGTTGTTTTTACTGGGATCCGTTTCATCAGATGATGCTCACCTATGAAATGTTAAAAAGGGCATTTTTCCCCTAACAGACTGAATATCCCTGCCGTAGACAGTTCTGAGGATGTAAATGAACAGGGTTAAGGATTGGGTGCGGTTCGGATGCGGGGCCTACCCGTAGCGCGTCCGTCTGGGAGCCCAGGCCTTTGGTGCACATCTCCATGACGGAGTACGAGCAGAAGGTGACGCGCACCTTGTACTGGCTTACGGCCACCAGCCACAGGGACACGTTGCTCTCCAGCTCCAGGGGAGGGACCAGGATGGACTGGTGGCCAGAGTACACGCTGCAGGCACACAGCAGAAACACACGGCGGCGCCACCGAGTCAGAGGCCAACTCAGAAATCAGTCTGTTAGCTCAGAGCGAAGAACTTTAATCCACTGAATTAGTGGATAAAGTGGAGTTTTTAGTAAAAAGGTGGGGTTACACGATATGAGGAAAATATGTGATAACGTTGTTGAATATTGCGATGACAATACGACGTGTGATAAGTATGCACAGTTCTAATGTCTTTCCGCTTTAGGTATACTGCTAACATTGACCCCAGACAATTAATAGTCTATGTCCACTGAACTAGAAAACTTAAACCATTATTTCCAACATTCTTTTATTGAACAAATTGCACTGTGAGCAGCCAATCGATCTAACAGAACATAATTTGAAATAAATACTATTCATCACAGTTCAAGCTATCTGTTCCTATGTGTTTATCTTGCATGTTCATATGGCAAATGGCAAATGGTTTCTCATTCACACACTCACAGACCAACAGCGATTGGCTGTCATGCAAGGCACGAACCAGCACGTCAGGAGCATTTTTGGGGTTAGGTGCTCAGGGACACTTCGACTCACCCAGGGCGGGATCGAACTAGCAACGCTCCGACCACTAGACGACTGCTCTTACCTCCTGAGCCAATGCCGCCCCATATCTATGATATATCGTGCAGCCCTATGAAGAGGCTGGCGTTGGCTGTGTTGAAAGCCCACAGCTTTCGGTGAGAGGCTCACCTGCACAGGCACCAGAGGGCGAACCCGAGGCCGCAGTAAGGGTCCAGGCAGATGGCGATCTGGCGAGAGGGGTACAGTTCGCACTGCAGCTTGATGGAGCGACACAAGGCACTGGTAGCAGCATGGGACATCTAGGGGAGGGAGAACGGTCAGAACCTGAAGCACTACATCCAACTAATCCAACATGCACCCGATTATTCACTAGGATGGTATTTCTGCTGGTTTCATTTGGCTATGTGTGCGGTTTATTGTTCCTGTGTAAGTGTATATCATTATATTGCATTGTGCTGTATAAAAACAGTTTTAGATATAATCAATTGTCAGATTAATCAAAAGTCCAAAGTCCTTATCTTTGTTGTACTCTTAGCACTTGAAAGTGTACTTCCCTCCTGGGTCTTTCAGCGCACTTGTCCCTGGTGAAGGGCATATGCACTTTGCACTTTGTTGTATGTCACTCTGGATAAGAGCGTCTGCCAAATCCCAGTAATGTAATGTAATCATTCACTGCAGTGTGACTAAACTACCAGGTAAATGACTGGGATACGCAAGGTCGGTGGTCTATCTATCCACAGCACTAAATAAATTGCAACACCGTCATAAATCCATTCCTCAAAATGCTCATTACGCTGTGTCTTATGAAACCATAAGACAAGCACTAAAACAAGGAGGTGGTGAGCATAATCAGGACACACCACCTCCCAAACTGGGAGAATGCATTGTTTTAGCAATACCTATGCTTTTCTAGGGAATTAAGGGAAAGGTCACTCAATTAGTCTGTAAAGAAAGAGTCTGGTTTTACAGCCACAGGGCCAAACAGTCTACCACTGGAACCATGTGAACCCTGGTACGGTACCTTCACTCCAGCTAGTATGACCCATGTGAACCCTGGTACGGTACCTTCACTCCAGCTAGTATGACCCATGTGAACCCTGTACGGTACCTTCACTCCAGCTAGTATGACCCATGTGAACCCTGGTACGGTACCTTCACTCCAGCTAGTATGACCCATGTGAACCCTGGTATGGTACCTTCACTCCAGCTAGTATGACCCATGTGAACCCTGGTACAGTACCTTCACTCCAGCTAGTATGCCGGTGGTGGACACACTGAAGTCCAGGTATGCCAGCATCTCTGGGGTCGGTGGCTTGTAGATCTGTGGGGCCTTTTTCTCGGGAGGTCATCTGAATCAATAACAGTACAGTACACATTAGATCATTACACATTACACAGAGTACAGTACACATTAGATCATTAACCAAACGATGGCAATTTTTTCAAACTAAAAGCGTTTTTTGTTTTTTTGTTTTTTTTTTACCACAATCTACTTATATTACACCCCATTGTTTCTTTTCCTAATCTTCCCCCATTTATCCTGTCCTAACCCAATTCTAATCATACAGCTTATTCTAATCCAAGACGAACACAACTTTATCACAATGCAGCCTTTAGTTTGGTGTTATCCGACCAACATTAAATAAGGCCGGAGAAATCAGAAGAGAGCTTTGCGGAGACTGCAGGGTGGCGTTACCTGTGTCCAGCACCATCGGCCAGGCCTTCACGTCCACCGCCGCCATAGCCTCTTTGGATTTCAGCAGCCGTATTATTGCTTGGGTTGTGAGGATGCACACAGACTTGCTCACCTGCGACACACAGCACAGGACAAACTGAGGCAGTCTGCTCCCACAAAAGACAGTTCAGCGTAAATCTCAGGAAATGTCTTTCTTAGTTGGCACTGGTTTTATTATCCAAAACGCCCATAAAACTCAGAGCAGTGACATAGGTTGTTTTAAAGTTCCTAACAGTGCCCACGGAGGCCAATTCCCCTCTGCCTCCGGTGGTCAGCTCCCCGTGTTAACATTTAGCAAGTTAATCCGATAATTAAGCAAAAATATACGTCGTCAGGAATATTTTTAGGAAATCCTTTTACAAATAGCTTGTTAAAGCTCCAGGATGATACAAAAACTCAAAAAATATATGCGAGTATGCCTTTAAATATCCCACAGAATGTAAATGACCAATGACATTTGCTGATGCAGTTGTTGCCGGGCACATGGGGCTCACTCTACCTCCACAATCATCTTGACGGTGGGGAGGGTGTGGACAGGTTCTGAGGGTGAGGGGGGCCTGACGGTCACTGGCACGCAGCCGGCGTACAGACACCCATAGAAGGTGGCAATAAGGTCGATGCCTGAAGAGGAACACAAAGCAAGGGTGAATTGGAGGAAAGTGGGGTGGCAGAAGGGTGTGACCAGTACTATTAAAAAGGACCATCTTAGTATCAAATTAGTCCAAATTTTACACCAATACAGAAGCAGTTGAGAAGCCAACTGTCCAATTAGTCTTGGTCTGTAAAATGGGAGAACTATGTATAAAAAGGGATGCAATTCCTACACATATCATCCGATGTATGGATGTATCTAACATCTTATGAATAAATTAATCCAATCTTCATGTCAATACAGCCTAGGCGGAGATAAAAAAAATTAAAAATTCAAAATGGTGGGCTTCCGACACGGTGGACTCCCTGGATCCTTGAGGCATATTTGCTCTCTGCGAGGAGACCCATTTCTGTGAGGAGCACCTATGTACCAAATTCGTCCGGGGTTACGATACTTCCAAAATTTGCACATTCAC
>NW_026911898.1:0-5000 GCF_963692335.1 Osmerus eperlanus
CCAGACAGCAACATGAGCACAAGTGTTCCACTCACACAGCATATCCAACCTGGGAGAGTCCTCCCCTCCTCCTCCCGCCTCCTCCTCCCCTCCCCTCCTCCCCTCCTCCTCCCCTCCTCCTCCTCTCCTCCTCCCCTCCCCTCCTCTCCTCCCCTCCTCCCTCCCCTCCTCCCTCCCCTCCCTCCCCTCCCCTCCTCCCCTCCCTCCTCCCCTCCTCCTCCCCTCCCCCTCCTCCTCCCCTCCTCCTCCCCTCCTCCTCCCCTCCCTCCCCTCCTCCCTCCCCTCCTCCCTCCCTCCTCCCCTCCTCCCTCCCCTCCTCCCCTCCCTCCCTCCCCTCCTCCCCTCCTCCTCCCCTCCTCCTCCCCCTCCCCTCCTCCTCCTCCCTCCTCCTCCCTCCCCTCCTCCTCCCCTCCCCTCCTCCCCTCCTCCCCTCCCCTCCTCCTCCTCCCCCTCCTCCTCCCTCCCCTCCTCCCCCTCCCCCTCCTCCCCTCCTCCCCTCTCCCCTCCTCCCCTCCTCCTCCCCTCCTCCCTCCCCCTCCCCTCCTCCTCCTCCCCTCCTCCTCCCTCCCCTCCTCCCCTCCCCTCCTCCCACCTCCTCCCCTCCCCTCCTCCTCCTCCCCTCCTCCTCCTCCCCTCCTCCCTCCCCTCCTCCCTCCTCCCCTCCCCTCCTCCCCTCCTCTCCTCACATCTCCTGTCCTCCCCGCCCCCATATTGCTCAGCTGTAACAGTGTGGACACTGTTAAGGACCGGGGGCTGGTAGAAGTGGTTACAGTATTCCTTACATAGATTTGTTATTATATGTGACGCTGTGTGTGTGTGTGTGACTTCCAGAAGAGCTGAAGTGTGCTGGAGTCACATGCCCTCCTCTGCCGGTGCCCTCCTGCCCCCCTGACTCTGTGCTCTCCATGAGCTACCTGCCCCCTGCTGGCTGCTGCCCCTCCCTGCCCCCCCGCTGCACCTGCGACCCCCAGGCCTGCGTCCAGCCCTCCTGCCCGGCCGGGGCAGAGAGCTGTGATGCTCACCCAGGCCAGTGGGCTGCCGGGTAACTGCTGCAGTGTGTTCCAGTGCCAGAGAGGTAACGTCCCCCTCTCGTCAAACATCCAAACTATTCCTGGCTTCCTCAGTCATAATCCTCTCCACCCAGGTTGCAGGTGTGAAATGTTCAACCGCCATTGAAAAGATCTTTATTTTCATCAGATAGAATTTGAAAGTCCCTGTTGACCACATGTCTGGACATGAAAAGGAGAGCTGGTCATTAGCTGGTAATTGTTGTTCGTCTGTTTATTGGTGTTGCCCGCTGGCTGGAGTCTGTTGAGGACACTTCAAAGGCATTTCTTCTGTAGCGTGTCCTGCTAATAATCGGAGCCCGATTAATCACGACTACGGGCCTGAAGACTGTTGTGCTGCCTCAGTCTTCTTACCAGTTAGACACCCACACAGCTAGCTAGCTCGCTCACTAGCCTGCCAGCTAGCCAACCACCCAGCTCGCAAGCCAGCCTGCCAACCAGCCAGGAGAGAGACTAGAGAGCCAGGACGAGGGGAAGGGACGTGACTGTTTACTCTGCGCTGCCTGCAAATATTTTGTTTTACCAACAGAACAGATTCCCATTCTGGCCTCTCCGCACCCGTTAAGAGCGCCATGTCCTGGAATTAATGGGACTCAACAAGCCCAGTGACCAGAAAAGTGCTTAGGCTACGCTTTTGCTCAACAGAAGTGCAGTGTCAAAGAGTTCCAGTCTGGTCACACGTCCAAAAGAAAAAAGTTCAACAGTTCATTGATGGGAATGCTTTTTATGTGCCCCAGCCGGGCCGTGGGGAGGGTAATGGAGGGAGGCAGGCCGGCGCAGGCTGAATGCGGTCGGGGGCGTGGGGATCAAGGCTGAATGTGGTCAGGGGCGCGGGGATCAGGCTTCTGATAACAAGTGTCTGCTACTCTCTGCCTCCAGGCGTGATGCTTTTTGTGCTGCTTCCATGGCAGTTACCCCCGCATGACTGCCCCTTATCAGTTACCCCCCGCATGACTGCCCCTCATCAGCTCCTCCCTGCCCCTCATCAGCTCCTCCCTGCCCCTCATCAGCTCCTACCTGCCCCTCATTAGCTCCTCCCTGCCCCTCATTAGCTCCTCCCTGCCCCTCATCAGCTCCTCCCTGCCCCTCATCAGCTCCTCCCTGCCCCTCATCAGCTCCTCCCTGCCCCTCATCAGCTCCTCCCTGCCCCTCATCAGCTCCTCCCTGCCCCTCATCAGCTCCTCCCTGCCCCTCATCAGCTCCTCCCTGCCCCTCATCAGCTCCTCCCTGCCCCTCATTAGCTCCTCCCTGCCCCTCATCAGCTCCTCCCTGCCCCTCATCAGCTCCTCCCTGCCCCTCATCAGCTCCTCCCTGCCCCTCATTAGCTCCTCCCTGCCCCTCATTAGCTCCTCCCTGCCCCTCCACCCCCTCCAGTACCCCTCAAGCACACCTCACCCGGCCTCGCCTCGGTTACAGCGCAGGAGAGACTCGAACCCGGTCAGGACTGGGATTCCTCCGGTGTTTATGGAACACGGAGTCCCCCGCTGTGATTGGCCCTGGGTGCTGGGCGTGGCCTGTGATTGGCCCTGGTTGCTGGGCGTGGGCTGTGATTGGCCCTGGGCGTGGGCTGTGATTTTCCCTGGGTGCTGGGTGTGGCCTGTGATTTGCCCTGGGTGCTGGACGTGGCCTGTGATTGGCCCTGGTGCTGGGCGTGGCCTGTGATTGGCCCTGGGTGCTGGGCGTGGTCTGTGAGCTCTGGGTCAACACGCTGGGTTCTGTGACAGCAGCCCAGACCTGTGTGTCTGGGTTGTCCTGACGACCGGGCCGGAGGATGACCCTGGAAGGAGACGATAAGCTGACACCACCCTGGCACTGTGATGTCTTAGCATGTTCCAGATGGTTCCATACAAGCCAGTTTTATCTGGCCCGAAGAGGAACAACAGTGTTCTCGTCCAACACTCAGGTCTCAGACAGGATGCTGTTTATGGAGTTAAACTCCAAGTGATGGTGGGTTCTTTTTAAACTACAGTTTAAACAAGGCTTTATCTTCACATCAACAGTGCGTGTACAGTACTATCAAGACTACACGATTAAAGTGTTGACATGGTATGCATCATTTCATGGAAGGAAACTGGAATGACTGTTTAACAACAGTCCCATGAGCAATGTACTGTGAGGGTCCCAGGGGAGTCATTCTCGTTCATCCTCTGTGGCTTCGTGAAAGCACGGCCCTGGGATTGATTTAGGAGGTGGGTTGGGGTCACGAATCTACACCCAGCCACAGTTCCACTTCATCCCTGATCCAGAGAGTAGGGAATATCACAAAGCACGTCAGGAATTCACAGTCTGACGCAAATGAGCGTTGGGGATTAACAGGAACAAACACAGAGGAAGTCACGTGACCATACTGTCATGTGACTTCCTATTGTTTCCCCTGCGTTAAGCATCGGGGTCATGCCTGCCAATCACAGCCAGCTGAAGTGCTTATTGCGTTTGCTCTGCTTAGCTGCTGCAAGCAGGTCGGGAAGGGAAGGAGAGAGATGGAGAAGAAAGGCAAAAGAAAGGAAAGAAAGAGCAAATAAAAAAAAGAAAGAAAGAAAGAGAGGGAGGGAGGGAGGGAGGGAGGGAAAAAAACAAAATCCCATTTTTACTTGACTCAGTTGGTCCACCTGCTTTGTGTTAGAGGGCAGGATGGAGTGGGGGGGCGGGGGTGGGGGGCAGCTGAGGGTGCCTCTCAGGGTATGGCATACAGATGCTGCAGCCCCCCCCCCCTCAGGGAGGAGTTGGTCGGGCCTGGTGGCGCCGTGGAGGGCAGGCCAGATAGGCTGAACTCTGCCATGCCTGCATCTCTGTCACCAGTCAGACCATGACACTCTTACATAATCACCTCTCTTCCTGTAAACCCTACATTCTCCGCATTCTCCTGGAGAGCAGTAGCTCATAGCCAGGTCTGTAGTGTTGACGTCTGCTGCCAGTGGTACAGGCATGGTACTAGAGGGTGAAAAGGAGTTTAAAATACAATGGAATGTTTTCATTGAATAAGTTCGGTTTACCCTTGGTCTCCCTCCCTCCCTCTCATTCTCTCCCTGTCTCACGCCCCCCTCCCTCTCCTTCACTGTCTCCCTCCCTCCCCCTCTCTCTCCCTCTCTGAGCAGCAGTCCTCAAGACAGGAGGTGTCTGTTCCGGGTCTGGTATCACTCTTTGACATCCCAGACAGAAGTCCTGTCTGGTGGGTCCGGTTCTCAGGCAGACTGCCTGGGTTCCAGTGCTTTACCAGCCTGTGTGCTGTGTGTCTCCGGTCCACAGCAGATCACTCTGGGGCAGTCTTCCTGCTCGCTCTGCTCCTGGTCTCATCCAGCCAGCATCGCCTCCCCAAGACATCCCAAATCTCTGTGAATTCCACTTAATGGAGTTGGCTTCATTGTCTGATACACTGGGATACAGTTCCTCCAGGAGAGCTCAGCTCACCCCAGGAACAGCTCCTGGTCTCTCCTCCCCCAGGAACAGCTCCTGGTCTCTCCTCCCCCAGGAACAGCTCCTGGTCTCTCCCCTGCTGTAACATTTTTGTCTGTTATGAATCTCTACAGGGAGTGTGTCTGACCGGGGTTGATTAGGGCCCAGATGTGTTTCCTGGTCAGATCACATGGTCAGACAAGCCTGTGGGCCTTGGTCTTAACACGTGAACATTCATTCATCCACTGAAAAGCGTGCGTGCGTGTTTGTGTGCGTGTGTGAGGGCCAGCTTGACAGTCTTTGTTTCCTTCTCCCCCTCCCCCAGTCTCTCCCCAGTGCGTCCACAACAGCCAGCAGTTCTCCGAGGGGGAGGTGTACCGCATGCAGCCCTGCTGGCTGTGCCAGTGTCGTGGGGGGATCTCCTTCTGCTCCAAGGCCGAGTGTGCGGAGCTGGACTGTGACAACTTTTACATCCCAGAGGGAGAGTGCTGCCCAGTCTGCATAGGTACAGACCCCCTCCTCCTCCCCCTCCTCCCCCCC
>NW_026911898.1:15000-27354 GCF_963692335.1 Osmerus eperlanus
CCTGCATGCGGAGGCAGACCTCTCGATAGCGTCCTGTTCCTGCATGCGGAGGCAGACCTCTCGATAGCGTCCTGTTCCTGCATGCAGAGGCAGACCTCTCGATGGCGTCCTGTTCCTGCATGCGGAGGCAGACCTCTCGATGGCGTCCTGTTCCTGCATGCGGAGGCAGACCTCTCGATGGCGTCCTGTTCCTGCATGCGGAGGCAGACCTCTCGATAGCGTCCTGTTCCTGCATGCGGAGGCAGACCTCTCGATGGCGTCCTGTTCCTGCATGCGGAGGCAGACCTCTCGATGGCGTCCTGTTCCTGCATGCAGAGGCAGACCTCTCGATGGCGTCCTGTTCCTGCATGCAGAGGCAGACCTCTCGATAGCTTCTAATGAAACAGGACCCAGGACAATAACACAGGCCTGTTTTACTATCTATCATAAATAGTTCTTCTTAATGAAAGTTCCACGTCGAATTCCCTCCCTTCAAGTCCCTCGCACACAACGTCCTGCCAGCTGTTTCACACGGGCTCCTCAGCCGTTCTCACATTTCTATGTGAATGTTTTCCTCCAGAGAGCAGGCCCAGGCCCAGCAGCACCCCCGTCCCCAAGCCCAGCACAGCCCCTGCCCCCGTCCCCACTCCCGGCCTCTGCCGGACCTCCAGCGGCCAGCGCTACGAGGAGGGGGAGAGCTGGCACGATGGCTGCAGGGACTGCTACTGCCATGCTGGCCGGGAGATGTGTGTCCTCATCTCCTGCCCCGTGCCCAGCTGCCCTCAGCCGCTGGTGAGGCCAGAGCAGTGCTGCCCCACCTGTGAAGGTACGGCTGGAGCAGCTCCACACACACACACTCATGCCTGTGTACACACACACCACACACACACACTCATGCCTGTGTACACACACACCACACACACACACTCATGCCTCTGTACACACACACCACACACACACGCGCCCGTGCGCACACACGTCGAAGTGCTAATGCATAGACAGAGGACACCTCAGGGTCCAGCTAGCCAGATGACATCACACTCTCTGACGTCCTGAACCCACACACTCTGCTTCTGTAAGGGGGAACACACACTCACACACACCATCCCGTACACACACTTTCACATACCATCACGTACACACACCTTCACGTACACACCTTCACATACACACCCTGGGGTCATCGGGGGCATTCAGTGACTCAGCGAGCTGTTTAAATATTTACAAGTAGAAGAATGTCTACAACCTGCAGTAGCAGCTCAGTTTGTCATCCAGACTACTGGCCCACATGTCCAATTTATTGTGGAGTTAAATGTTTTATCTGAAGTGCGTATTGCTTAACCCTCGTGCTGCCTTCGGGTCACATGACCCAAAGGTTCATAACGAACCATCATTGTGTTTACCCAATTTTACCCAATACAAAAACAAATAAAAATACTTTTCTTTTAACCATCGCAATGTGGGGGGTCTGAGACAGCCCGACGGTTAAAAGAAAATGCTTCACTTTGTTTTTGTATGCGGTAAAGTTGTCGCAATACGACGGTGGGTCACAATGACTGATGGGTCAGAACGACCCGAGGAGAACACAAGGGTTAAATAAGTAAAACTTAAGACTTACAAACTTCATTCAACTTTAATACTATCTATTCTCACTGCCTGGTTGTGTGACTACTCTGCTCCGCCCTGCTCCGCCCTGCTTTGCTGAAGATGAGTGGTCCGGTAGTGGGGGGATGGACCTGGTGGTGTGTCGGGCCCCGGGCGGGGAGCTGTATGTGGAGGGAGAGACCTGGAGCCTGGACGACTGCACTCGCTGCACCTGCAGGAAGGGCCGGGTCCTGTGCGACACCGAAGTGTGTCCTCCTGCCCTCTGCCCGGCGCCCTCCAGGAACAAGGACTCCTGCTGCCATGTCTGCCCAGGTACTGTAGCTAGCACAGCTAGCACAGCTAGCACAGCTAGCACAGCTAGCACAGCCAGCACAGCTAGCACAGCCAGGTACTATAGCTAGCACAGCCAGGTACTATAGCTAGCACAGCTAGCACAGCTAGCACAGCTAGCACAGCTAGCACAGCCAGGTACTGTAGCTAACACATCCAGGTACTGTAGCTAGCACAGCTAGCACAGCCAGGTACTGTAGCTAGAACAGCCAGGTACTGTAGCTAGCACAGTCAGGTACTGTAGCTAACACAGCTAGGTACTGTAGCTAGCACAGCCCTCATCCTGGGTCCACTTGTTCAGGGACTCATCGGGGACACTGCCATATCTCTAGATCTATATTAACCTTGATGATTCATATCTCTAGATCTATATTAACCTTGATGGGTCATATCTCTAGATCTATATTAACCTTGGTGGGTCATTTTAGATAATATCAAAAGCACTTAAATCCAGGAATAACTCGAAGAAGTGAAAGAAGCTGGGATAAATGTGGTTCTTTCTGGGTCTATTATCTATGAACATGTGGTTGTTGAGTCCTTTGTTACATTTACATTTAGTCATTTAGCAGACGCTCTTATCCAGAGCGACTTACAGTAAGTACAGGGACATTCCCCCTGAGGCAAGTAGGGTGAAGTGCCTTGCCCAAGGACACAACGTCATTTGACATGGCCGGGAATCGAACTGGCAACCTTCAGATTACTAGCCCGATTCCCTAACCGCTCAACCACCTGACTCCTGACTTTGTTGAGCATGTTGCGCTGTAATGGACAGGTTTATGCCAGACACACACAGTCCTCGTAAACAAACTGGTCCAGGCTGGTTGGGTTTACAGACAGACGGACAGGCCATGTGTTCCCAGTGCTCAGATCCATAACTAGCCTACACGGCAGCAGGGCTGTCCCCATAACCAACACATACAAGCTTAAACACATACACAAGCATGAGTATCACCCCAAGCATGAGCTTCTACCAATCAGAAATGCATGAGTGCTCCTGAGAGCACAGGAGACTTCTGGGAACACAAGCAGACCAGACCTTATCAGCACATCTTGCTCTCACACACAACAGCACACTGTCAGCCACAGCCCTTTGATATATGCACGGGCTTGGCTGCCTGGAATGTGGGAATAACACACATCTAAATGACAGACAGTGTGATGTATGTATACAGTAGGGCTGCAGTGTGTGCGTGTGTGTGTACTCTGACTAAAGCTTCGGTCATGGGAAGGCGGTGATACAGAAGGCGAGCGATGAGAGATACGGCTCGTCACACTGATCTGACAGGCTGCATGTCTCCTCAGCCTGTGTTTAACACCAGCAGGCCTGGTCTCCGCTGGGGGACATGTTCTGCTGCTGGCTCTGGAGTGGGCCTAACCCAGGCTAGAGCGGTCCTAACCCAGGCTAGAGCGGACCTAACCCAGGCTAGAGCGGGCCTAACCCAGGCTAAAGCAGGCCTAACCCAGGCTAGAGCGGTCCTAACCCAGGCTAGAGCGGTCCTAACCCAGGCTAGAGCGGGCCTAACCCAGGCTAAAGCAGGCCTAACCCAGGCTAGAGCGGTCCTAACCCAGGCTAGAGCGGTCCTAACCCAGGCCGTGTGTCTGTCTCCCCCCTCAGACGAGCATCAGGACCCTGTCCTCCCGGGGGGCCAGCAGGAGGACTGCGTCTCCAGCGAGGGGGACGTCCTGAGGGCAGGGGACTCCTGGAAGGCCAACGCATGCACCAGCTGCACCTGCAGCAACGGCACCGTTCAGTGTTTCTCCCAGCGCTGCCCTCCTGCCAGCTGCCGAGTGCCCGTCCTACGCAAGGGCCAGTGCTGCCCTCACTGTCTGGGTGAGTGTCTGGGGACCCGGGGGGCTGGGGACCCGGGGGGCTGGGGGGCATCAGGGCCACACTGAAAGTGATCTTTTGCTGTCTTGTGCTGCACATGACGAGAACACCTCAGCTCATACTGTATATATAGAACTGCTCTGATTCTGAATGTTTAGTTTGATCATGATAATACCGACCGCCAGGCTGTGAACTGTGGAAAATTCCCAGATAATTATGTGTCGTCTGGGACGGGGCACAGCTTGTTGATGGGAAAGTTAGTATTCTGAATGTAAGTTCAACTTGCAGCAACATTCCAAGTGAAAACCCTCCGGCAGACCCCTAACATTCCCTAGCTCTAACATTCCCTAGCTCTAACATTCCCTAGCTCTAACATTCCCTAGCTCTAACATTCCCTAGCTCTAACATTCCCTAGCTCTAACATTCCCTAGCTCTAACATTCCCTAGCTCTATGCACACAACATGCACACATGTTTCCTGTCTGGGCTGCGTGTTCCTGCTGGACGTCAGACCAACGGCTCCATGTCAGCTTCTGGTCCAGAGGAAACCCTGTCAGGAGCTCATTGTTCGTTCTGATTTAGAGCCATTTCATCTTGTGTGTGTTTGGCTTTTTTCCGGATTCCTGTCTCAGGAGGAAGCTGAGGGGACACTTCCTATAAACACACCAGAACGACCAAACATCAACTTCTGGTGATTCATGAAGTTGCATTTGTCTATGGGCTCTTCCTGAACAGGAATAATGGTTGTGTTTGTCTGAACTCTGTTTGACAGAAACAACAACAACGTCAGTGCCTATGATGGTGTCCACCAGGGCAGCCCGGACACACCCCACCACCACCCTGCAGAGCGCTCACTGGATCACCACTGCCACCGTCACCCCCATCCCTGCTGATACAGGTGACTCTATCCCTGTGTCTCACTATATCTCTCTCCCTGTTTCTCTCTCGCTCTCTGGTGCTCATCTAAATCTCTTTCTTGGGCTTTGTCTTATTCCGTCAGTCCCTTCAATAGTTTCTGACTGTCATTAGTTTTCTCGTCAGCAATCCTTCCACCCCCTTTCCCCCACATCCTGGTAACACCCTCAGCACTGTGACCCAATGTCTCCCAGCCAGCCCATCGACCATGTTGACATTGTACAGGGGGGCGGTGATAAGGAGCCAAATGTCCACTGACATGCTAAACCCAATTAGTAATGCTAAATTGATGTGGCCTAAACAATTTGAGTCTTGGGACGTTTTAGTATTCATTTGGAGACGGTGTGTGATGGTCAGGGAAGCCTGCCAGAGACCAAGGAAGGTCGTACTGTAAGCTGTTTTCATTTAGATTGATTAGAAAATAAAACGCTGTCCGGAGCAGGTGGAGGGGCCTGTGACTAATGCTGTCTGATTGGCTGTACAGATGAGACCAACCTGGGCGACAGCTACCCCAACCAGAGGGAGATGGCCCTTATCTACCAATCTGCAGCCTGGATACTGGCAGGACTCCTCCTGGCCATTGTGGTCCTGCTGGTGGTGGCTCTGCTCATCAACAACAAGAAGAAGTGGGTGCAGATGTCCTGCTACAGTGCGCCCAAGAAGGTGAGCCCATCACTCGTGACTTCAGGCTTGTGTCACACATGATGGGGGATCCTGCCCCTCTCTACAGACCACAGTGCCACTGCACTGTCTACATTAACACCCTGGACCCAGGGCAGTGCCACTGCACTGTCTGCATTAACACCCTGGACCCAGGGCAGTGCCACTGCACTGTCTGCATTAACACCCTGGACCCAGGGCAGTGCCACTGCACTGTCTGCATTAACACCCTGGACCCAGGGCAGTGCCACTGCACTGTCTACATTAACACCCTGGACACAGGTACTTACCCTGCAGCTCCTGTTGGACTCCATTCTCAGGGCCGTAAAGCTGAGATTCATGTGTTGTCTCTAATTAAGACAGGAGCACTTTTAACTGAAATTAAACATGTCAAGTTCATCATGAATTCAGAGAGCAACACCCCATTGAATGTGGCACAGAAAACACAAATTTGTCTCGTATTCTTATGAACGGTCTCCTGTAGGAATCACAGTGCATGTCCTAACACAAAGCACCAGGACGCATTAATAGCTTCCTGCCAGACAGCGTTTGATGAAAGTCATCCATGTGAGTTAAACCCCTGGGAATCCCTCTCCTCTCCCCTCCCAGACGGTGATCCTGAAGAAGCACGTGAACAAGAACTCCGTGGTGTACATGGAGCCTTCCAAGGAGAACAAGTTCCAGAGCGTGAAGAACGACATCATCAACTTCTCCCCGGAGATGAGCTCTCCTGGGGGGGGCAGGATGAGCATCCCCCGGGCCAAGCTGAGCACGGGCCAGGGACGCCGCTAACCCCCTCAGCACCCAGACTCCACCCAGCGCCAGGACCGCCCCTCTCCTCTCAGACTGTTACCATGGGGATCTGCTGAAGACACGGTGGACTGTTGTGGCTGCACACCTTGGGGTCCCCCCCCTTCTCTCTCTCGTTCTCTCTCTCTCTCTCTCTCTCTCTGGCTGTGACAAGGAGGACCCTCTTTCAGAGACAAGAGAGCTTTGTGCTCTGTGCTGTGTGTGTGTCTCACCATGGCCTGGCGTGGAGAAGCAGGATCTCCAGGGTGATAGCCAGGCAGGTGTTGCCCGTGATCGGACCACCTTCCTCCATCGCCTCTCTGGGGCCAGGAGCTCTGAGCTGGAGGAACATCAAAGCTTTAGCGGCTGGTTTCTAGAACAGGACAGGAGAGTCTGCTGGAATTCTGTGTGCCCGGGCGCTCAGTGGATCTACTGATTGTCTGAACAGAAAGCTGATTTACTGACACCAAACTGACCCGGGGTCAGCAGCTAGTTACTCTGGCCTCTTTCAGACTGCCAGCAGACTCCAGCATCCTGTTCATCCAAACCCCCGCTTGTAGAACGTGTGGTTTCCATCTTAGCTTCTTTGTGTTTATCTCTACAGTATGTCTGCTAGTCCTAGTGTTGTCATCGGTCACCTCTCTGTTGTTATGGAGATCTCCATGGAGAAACAGAAACATGATCAGTCAGACTAAACATTCCCAATCTGCAGGAGGAAGAACTCTCTCAGCCAATCACTGAAGAGCCTCCGTCTCAAAGACAGTCTCCATTCAGTCATTCCATTCATACTATTCTGCCTCCATCGCAGATTGTGTCTGTAATTCAGTATTGCCCTCAGACTTGCCTGTTACCCGGTCAGTGTGCTGCATGTTCTGCAGTCCATCCTTCATCCTCTACACAGAATCTATTTCATCGACAGGCGCGGCAAAGAACCTGAAGATGAAGTGGGTCAGTATCCATCCATACTGAGGCTGCTCTGTGAGCTCTAAGTGAGTCTAAGTGTCACTGGGAGATGTAACGCTGCCAGGCTTCTCTGCATCTACAGCATAGAAGAGACTCGTCTTTTACCTTCATTTACAAACCTGCGAGTGGATGCCATTTCCACAGAATGTCAATATAAACAGCAAGAGCCTTACTTTCATAGCTTTAATGTCTTTTTCTCATATTAAATGTTTCATATAACAATATGTATTGCTAGCCAGTTAAAGTTCACTCGTGTGATTCAATGTGAAGATAAACAGAGATTTGGAGAAAGATAATCTACAGGTCGCCATTGTTCCAGAACAGCAGCTCCTTCAGTACGTACCAGTCAAACCTATTTTTATCTGTAAATAATGAACCATTACAACACCAGAACATGTTCAAGAAATGTAGCACTTAGGATCAAGTGTTTGTTTTTTAAAGCTCACTGCAAGATTCTTGACAGGATATAGGCCTAATCCAGGATTTGATATGCATATTCAGCACATTGGAGATGTTAAATCACTCAAATGAACATGGTGTTGCATCAGTCTGCTGATTAACAATCTGATCTACCTAGAGACAAACGCAACCTGTTAAGCATTATAAAAGACTGGGATTTAACAGGAAATCTCTGGAGCATAACGTTTTTCGTCACCCTGCCAGTCTCTCAATACAAAGACCCTTGTGATGCCAAACCTGAGATGAGATGAATATATTTATGCTGAGGAGTTCCAAAGTCATTCAGTAGATTTGGTTCTGTTTGTATCACAACCATGTGCTTTCAAGGAAGTGAAGAGGCAACTTGTAAAAGCTTACGCAATTATTTGTTCTTTTTATGTGTAAAAAAGGTAGATTAAAAATAGTGGACCGAAGAGTAGTTTATTTATTTTTTCACGTAGCTTTATTTATTAATACTAAACTATAGTTTGAGTTGAGATGTTTTTTTTGGCAAATGAAACCTGGTAGCCAAAGCTGCTGTACATTTGAGATATTTTAAAACCATTTACCATTTCTATCTGCTTTATTATACAAGCTTATTTATTTTACTGTTGCAAACTGTAAATATATGTTTCTTAGATGTTTAACTGTAACATTTACACTTATTTTGAAAAATAAAATGCATTGAAAAAGGTGATTTGACCTTCCAGTTGTGTGTCACAGTTGAGACATGTCTTTCTAGAGGATTAGCATTCTACAAGATGCTATGTACAAGGCAGACACACTGGCAACACTGCCATGGCAACACTGCCATGGCTGGCACACAGTCCATGGCTGGCACACAGTCCATGGCTGGCACACAGTCCATGGCTGGCACACATCTGTTTATTTGACTGTGAAGGGGTTTCTCTCTCCCACGTCTCCACGGCTGGTCTCCTTATCTCACTGCTGGTCTCCTTATCTCACTGCTGGCCTCCTTATCTCACTGCTGGTCTCCTTATCTCACTGCTGGCCTCCTTATCTCACTGCTGGCCTCCTTATCTCACTGCTGGTCTCCTTATCTCACTGCTGGTCTCCTTATCTCACTGCTGGTCTCCTTATCTCACTGCTGGCCTCCTTATCTCACTGCTGGTCTCCTTATCTCACTGCTGGTCTCCTTATCTCACTGCTGGTCTCCTTATCTCACTGCTGGCCTCCATATCTCACTTCTGGTCTCCTTATCTCAATGCTGGTCTCCTTATCTCACTGCTGTAGCACGTGTCCAGGGATACACAGTGTTTCTCATTCACTCCGGTATGCTCCCACTCCGCAGGGAGGAAACACACTGCAGCTGAAGCAGCAGCTCTCTGGGCAGCAGGAAAACGTCCAGCCAGAGACCTGAACTAGCTCAAGACATTCTCAGTGGTCCTTGTCTTTGTCTGGACTTGTCTGTCACCAGTTACCTCATAAAGCTCAAGGTGAGGATGTTGAATGGTGCTTTAAAACACTTTCTTTCTTCAAAGACTAACTCGACTGACAGAATCAATGTTAGCCCAGTTGTAACTTGTGGGACCAGAGCGCTTTCCTTAAGGATTACCTTGAAGCAACTTTCAACATGAAGAAAATTGTTAAGAAACTCGTACAACTAGTTAAAGCTCCGACAATAAAGCTTAGCTCGTTAGCATAAAACTCTTCAGCTGGATCCAAAGTGCGGTGCTAAATGCATTCCTTGTCCCAACACACCCGCCATTCTCACTCAAAAAATACCACCTTCTGTGAGGGAAAAATAGGCATTTAATGAGAAGTTTTATCACGAGACCTTAAAAAATAGGTAACCGTTATATCTTTTCTAAAGTATCTTTGAATGAAAGCCCTTCCTCACGTTCCAAAGCCCCCAAAAACCATTCCAGGCAGGTAAGTAGAGACACCAGCTGCTCTACAAGTCTGGGGGGGGGGATCTAAGGACAACAGCTGATTGTGGTCAGATGCTGTTTTAATATCGTTCACTTCTGCCTTTGGGTTGAATCTTTTTGGAGGGTTCAAGTCCTATAAAGCTGTCAGCTTTCAGAAGGATCCTGTTTCAGCCAGCCGAGCTGAAGACTGAGCCTCCAGGGCTGGTCCTGTGTCAGTCGTACGTCCTCAGTTTCACAGAAGAATCTTGTAGTAGTCGTCTTTGTAGCTGTACAACACCACCACCGCCACCCTGCAACACACAACGCATCCATCACTGTCACTGTGCAGAAGACGCACATAAACAATCAGACGATCTGCTTTTGTACTGAACCCCAGACACAGTCGTATGTCATGTCCTTTAAATATTCCTACATAGATATTATCACTTAGGGTAGCAGTGGAAACCCCACTGTGAATTGTAGGTCTTGTTGTAGAACATCTCGATCTTGTCGGTTCACGAGTGGACTATCAGGTAGAAAGTAGCCCACTGAGTTTCCTCATCACCTGGGTCATTACTGCCCCTCTCCATTCTTTAAAAGGGCTGTTGGAGGGGAGCGGGAGGTTACAACACTGTTTTGAAGTCGCTACATGAAAGCCTGTCTGCAGCTGTGAGACTGGGGCAGACTCCTCGGTTGACAGGCCCTCTGGGTACTATAGTTTATGGCCCCAGTGCCTCCAGGTGACTTGACTACTGTGGCCTATGGCCCACTCTACTGCACGGCCCTCCCTTCGCTCTACTCCCAGAGAAAACAAACACACACATAAAACCAGGCCTCCCTTCCTCCCTGAATATCTCCATTGTTAGCAAGCCGCGATGACGTTCGTTAATCAGTAAACACTTTTCCTCAACTGCAAATGAGACATGCAGCTCACAGGGGAAATGAAAAACTTCTGCTGTGAAGGCTTGAGAAATGTCAGAGAGCCAGAGAAACTGCTTTCGCTTTTCCCCCCCACATCAGTCTCCCTCTGGAGGAGAAGACGTCTGTACGATCGCTCCTCCCTCTCCTCTCTCTTGGCACAACAGTCAGCTCCTAACCCAGAAGATCTTACCCTGGTTTGGAGTAAAGGGCTTGGCTGTATCTCTGCTACAGTCCCTTTTTAAGAGGCATTAACAAGGACACACCTTTTGGTGATTTTGAAGGTATGAATCTCCTCACAGATGGATTTCAGGTAGCGCTGCTTGGGCAGCCGCGACAGCAGATGTTTCACACTGATGTTGAACTGCTCCTCTCCGTCAAACTAAGAGTGAGGGGAAAGAAACAGGGAGAGAGATAGAGTGAGAGAGACACAAGCCATAACATTTTCCAGAGTTGTTTCCATCAAACACAACTGCTGTTTATTCAGCTGTAGTGCGTCCAGACCAGGTCCCCTCATCTGTCCATCAGCTGCAGTAAATGGTGGGTGAGACGGAGATCGATCACACACTGTTTCTGTTTGCCTGTCGAGGTGTGAGGAAGGGCCAGGCTGGCCCAGTTTACACAGCCCCCAGTCACTCCCCACTGGCCCTAATGAGTCCCAATGTACCAGGCCTTCCTGTGGACTGGGCCAGTAAACACTGGCTATTGTCATTTGTTTTACAAACGAGTGTATTGACACTCCCAGCAGCATGTGTGATGTTTGAGGACTGGCATATTCACTGGGGACAAGGCTGGCAAACAGGAGAGCGTGTCTGCAGGGGGAGTCTGAGTTCACACCTAGTCAGAGGCGTGCTCTCTGACCCTGGAGATCATGGACTTCTGGTTTCTTGATCTTCCTCTCTACTTTCTGTACGTAGCTATGGAGACAGTTAGCCTGCTGGCTAGGAGGAGAGAAACAAGAGGTGTTCCCCACTCTTCAGCCCCCGCCTGGCCGCAGGAAGGAGACGGGATCCCTTCTTCCTGTACAGAGTTCCCCTTCCCCAGCCTCCTACCCCTCATGACATGAGTCTGCTGAGTTAGGATAAGGTGAACCACCAACATACCTCCAAAGACAGGAAGTTGATGAGCGTTTCCTTCGGCAGGTCGACCTGAGTGAAAACAACAGGGAGGCTGGTTAGGCGCCGGCCTCACACAATGGAGTTTATCTCACTCAGGACATTCACTCCTGCAACAGTGCATAACACACATACTGTCCGTTTCCTAGGACAACAACGAGCTGCAAAGAAACATATCCAGGGCTAAAAATACTCTATATGTGACTACTTTGGCAGCACAAAACCAGGAAGTTGTTCTTCCAGTGTCAGGTGGTGCTGTTACACGCTGTGCTGCACTCCTCTGGTCTGACGACAGAAAATGGGTTTGTTTTCATGCTCACACAAAGCTCTCAGGCGCCCAGTAATGCTCCTCACATCCCCTCACAGCTCAGCACCGGGCCATCGAGGTCCAGCACTAATGGACCAGGTCTTTATGTTATGGAAAAATGACGGTGCCTCTCAGTGAGAGCCATTTCCTTTGTCAGACAGGCGGAACAGCCTGTGATGTAACAAGCGGCCAGGCTAGCTCAGAGTAAATACATACCGGTATCAAGGCGATTACGCTGTTATGTTTCAATAACTCCTGACTCTCACTGTGCTGACAGGAACCAGACAAACATATGAGATGACAAATGTATTTGGAGTATGTAGCACCGCTGTGATTAATTCATGTGAAATATCCCGTCTCAAATTTACTACGAAACCACAAATAAAGTGAATCTGCCACGCTCCCTTCTCCTGCTGCTCTGTTTGTTTTTCTGTTGCGACTGGAATCCCTTTGCAACTATCTTACATTGGCAGGGAAGAGTTCAAAATCTCTTGTCTGCTACCGAAACCAACATAAGAGGAAAACAGCAAAAGCGGGGCACTTCTCTGCTAGTTCACTCTCTTAACCATCGTGAACAAAAATGTTTTCCCACATTTTCACACAGGAACTGAAGAGAGAGAAAGAGGGGGGAAACAGC
>NW_026911899.1:0-21114 GCF_963692335.1 Osmerus eperlanus
GGGTAGGATGCATAGGGCCCCTCTGTCCTCTCTCTGTCTCTCTCCTCCTTCCCTCTCTCTCTCTCTCTCTCTCTCTCTCTCTCTCTCTCTCTCTCTCTCTCTCTCTCTCTCTCTCTCTCTCTCTCTCTCTCTCTCTCTCTCTCTCTCTCTCTCTCTCTCTCTGTGTCCTCTCTCTGTCCTCTCCTCTCTCCTTCCTCTCTCTCTCTCTCTCTCTCTCTCTCTCTCTCTCTCTCTCTTTTCTCTCTCTCTCCCTCTCTCTCTCTCTCTCTCTCTCTCTCTCTCTCTCTCTCTCTCATCTCTCTCTCTCTCTCTCTCTCTCTCTCTCTCTCTCTGTCCTCTCTCGCTGTTCTCTCTCTCTCTCTCTCTGTCCTCTCTCTCTCTCTCTCTCTCTCTCTCTCTCTCTCTCTCTGTCCTCTCTCTCTCTCTCTCTCTCTCTCTGTCCTCTCTCTCTCTGTCCTCTCTCTCTATCTCTCTCTCTTCCTGCAGATGAAGAGATGATGATGAGAGGTTTTCCCATACTTGCTAAACGCTCTCTATCCGTAATGCCCAATTAGCAGTGTGGTCGGGCTATAAATAAACACAACATCTGTTTGTGTCTGAGATCCACACAAATAACCATGTGGGGGGGAGGGGGAGGAGGAGGAGGAGGACAGGAGAGAGACGTAAACTCAATGTATATATACTGTATATATAATTTCTTATGTTCAGAAATGTAGCCAGTAAGAATGCCGAGCTGTGTGGGATGAGTGAGCTGCTGAATAAAGAGGTTAGCAGGAGAGCTGGCGCTGACTGGGGACCTCTGGGATGACCTCCACACGCTCTCTGGTTTGACTTTAGTCTCCTCTTGGGGGCTGGAACATAGGACAGGGCGATGTAGAGCATCATAACCCTGTTTTCACTGTAGGGGAGGTGAGGCCTACATGGTGTGTGTGTGTGTGTGTGTGTGTGTGGTGTGTGTCGTGTGTGTGTGTGTGTGTGTGTGTGTGTGTGTGTGGGGCCATCCCCTTGTTTCCCACCCTGAACTGTCGGACCTAGCCAGCCACATGAGTGATGTTGATGTTCTGTCCAATCCTGTCACTGCCGCAGCTGCACTGTGTGTGTGTGTGTGTGCGTGTGTGTGTGTGAATCCCCAGGCATCGTTCAGCCTCCCCAGGGGGTGTTCAGGGTTGGTCTGTCCTCTCAGTATATGACCACGCCCTGGGGCTCCATCACCATCATCCTCCTCCAGTCCAGAGGACATCTCTCCATCACTAACACAAGCTGCAGCAGCCAGGCTACAGGAGGCAGGCTGCAGGATGCAGGCTACAGGAGGCAGGCTGCAGGAGTGAGGCTGCAGGAGGCAGGCTACAGGAGGCAGGCTGCAGGAGCGAGGCTGCAGGAGGCAGGCTACAGGAGGCAGGCTGCAGGAGTGAGGCTGCAGGAGGCATGCTACAGGAGGCAGGCTGCAGGAGCGAGGCTGCAGGAGGCAGGCTGCAGGAGGCAGGCTACAGGATGCAGGCTGCAGGAGGCAGGCTACAGGAGGCAGGCTGCAGGAGGCAGGCTGCAGGAGCGAGGCTGCAGGAGGCAGGCTGCAGGAGGCAGGCTACAGGAGGCAGGCTACAGGAGGCAGGCTGCAGGAGGCTGGCTGCAGGAGGCAGGCTGCAGGAGGCTGGCTGCAGGAGTGAGGCTACAGGAGGCAGGCTGCAGGAGGCATGCTACAGGAGGCAGGCTACAGGAGGCAGGCTACAGGAGGCAGGCTGCAGGAGCGAGGCTGCAGGAGGCAGGCTACAGGAGGCAGGCTACAGGAGGCAGGCTACAGGATGCAGGCTGCAGGAGGCAGGCTACAGGAGGCAGGCTGCAGGAGGCAGGCTGCAGGAGCGAGGCTGCAGGAGGCAGGCTGCAGGAGGCAGGCTACAGGAGGCAGGCTACAGGAGGCAGGCTGCAGGAGGCTGGCTGCAGGAGTGAGGCTACAGGAGGCAGGCTGCAGGAGGCAGGCTACAGGAGGCAGGCTACAGGAGGCAGGCTACAGGAGGCAGGCTGCAGGAGCGAGGCTGCAGGAGGCAGGCTACAGGAGGCAGGCTACAGGAGGCAGGCTACAGGAGGCAGGCTGCAGGAGGCAGGCAGGCTGCAGGAGGCAGGCTGCAGGAAGCAGGCTGCAGGAGGCAGGCTGCAGGAGGCAGGCTGCAGGAGGCAGGCTGCAGGAGGCAGGCTGCAGGAGTGAGGCTGCAGGAGGCAGGCTGCAGGAGCCGGGGCTGCAGGAAGGTCTGGGCCAGGAAGGCAGACAGCAGCCTTATTGATGACAACATTGTTCTCTGTGTCAACACAGCAGATGGGAGGCCCAGATTAAGGACGACTCGACTATTTTTCTTTTTTCCTCCTGGCTACCTAGAGAGAGTCCATCTTGTGATCAGGCCTAAGCCTGTCCCCTGTAGTGGAATCAGACATGAAACAAAGAGCAGATGCAGCCCACACACACACATACACCTCACACACACATACACACACACACACACACACACACACACACACACACACACATACACCTCACACACACATACACCTCACACACATACACACATACACTTCACACACATACATCTCACACACACACATAAACCTCACACACACACACACATACACCTCACACACTCACATACACCTCACACACATACACACATACACCTCACACACATACATCTCTCACACACACACACACACACATAGACCTCACACACACACACACACACACACACACATAGACCTCACACACACACATACACCTCACACAGACACACACACACATACACCTCACGCACTCACATACACCTCACACACACACACACACACACATACACCTCACACACACACACCACCCTCCAGCCCCACTGTTGTGTCTCACAGGCTGTAAGCAGCTCTTTCTGTCTTCCTGTCTGTCCGTACTGAGACCAACCTTAAGCTCTCTGTCTTCCTGTCTGTCCGTACAGAGACCAACCTTAAGCTCTCTGTCTTCCTGTCTGTCCGTACAGAGACCAATCTTAAGCTCTCTGTCTTCCTGTCTGTCCGTACAGAGACCAACCTTAAGCTCTCTGTCTTCCTGTCTGTCCGTACAGAGACCAACCTTAAGCTCTCTGTCTTCCTGTCTGTCCGTACAGCAGAGACTCCTGGATGTGAAACCCCATGAAAACGTTAGTGTTGAAACTGGGAGTTTGAGAGGGAGACAGGGACTAGAATCCCAGAAATGTATAAAAGAGACGAGGGCTGATCCCACCGGGGGGCACCGGGGGAGCTGGGTTGTGTTTTCTCTGCTCAGAGGCACAGAGGAAAGTCCAACTTAAGGACATTAGCTAAGTAACCCTCCTGCTCTGGACCCGGACACGTCACAGAAACTAACCAGGATACTGGATACTTAAATGATAAATGCACATTTATTTCCTAACTTTACCATTAACAACCACCAGAGCAACCTATCCAGTGCAATAGCGGTTATCACAAATATAGGGAACTATTTCAAACTCAGTCAAACGGGGACCTTCATCCTCCACATCCAACCTCTGGACTGTAGTCCACTACTGTGACCTGACAGGTCTTGTGATCTCTTTCTTCTGATTGGATTAAGCTGTCATCCTGGCACCAATCACACAACAGGATCACAAACAGACGGTCGTTGGCTGAGCCCTAAGAAGATTTGACAAAAAACAGCACAATGCTGCAGCCATATGGCACAATTATAACAAAGCTAAGCTACCTTTGGCAGGACAGCAGCCGTGGCAGCTTGATCACCCAAGGGGATGGCTATTGTTTGCTGATTTTTCAGTATGTTTTTTATCGCCTGCCAGAAAAGGTATTATACCACACGTGTTTTTAACTCTCTGTAATAACTCCAGACTGAAGTGTCAGTAACCTGTAGTCAATCAGGTTTGGAGGATGTGAAGAAAGTTCTATACCACAAGTGCAGAATCAGTTGTTTGAGAGACATTGCTGGTGCCCCGATGAGGCACTTCAAACCTCTGCTTCAGTTTCATTTTCCAACTTTTACTGGAAGCAAAGCCAGAGATAACAGCCTTGGTTCTCTTTCTTCCCTCCTGTCTCAACTGATCCAGTTTCCCCCAGAAGCTTACACATTTCTCAGACATATCTCCTGGAGGTTCTTTGTGGCTCAGATATTGGCTGATTCTCATATCCTGCTTTTAACTCAGTATCACATGGAGTTCTCCTGCAGGCTGGAGGTCTCCTCACTGGGCTTTGTACCCCTCCTCTCTTGGTGCTGCCATCCTAGCTATAGCAGGGCTCAAGAAGGACATAAACATCCCGTCCTGCAGGCCTGCTGGACGGCGTTGAACTGTGTGTAGTGCACATGCAACACCAGACTCTCCTTCCTGTTACAAAAAAAACTTTGGGAACCATGTTGTGCACACTAATGCACACCCAGGTTCAAACACAAGACACACTGACAACACAAACAACCGACAGCACACACTCGCAACACACACTCTCAGGCAGATGAATAGACCAACAAACACGTACACACACACACACACGACAGGGAATAATTCATGAGGGATTCTCACCCTCAGCCTGGGGAAGTAGGAGCCGTTCTCGACTGAAAACAGAAATCAATACTACAGATGGAGTAACATCAGAATCTAATATCTCACATCTAAGGAACGCTGTCTCAACCTTTTCTCACAGCCCCCCCCCCACCTCAACTCAGAACGCCTGAAGGCTTGACGAACCGTAGAGAGGAGGAAGGAGTTGTCTCACGGTGTTCGTCTTCTCAGAACACAATGAGGATGGTTTACTCAACCACATCACAACAAGCAATAGCAAGTTGGCATGTTCTAACACACCAACACACACACACAAACACACACCTACACACACAAGAATGCAGACACAAGTACCTAGTGAAGAGTCAATTCTTCCCATTGGGCATGATAAACCTTTCAACGGGTCTCACACCTTCCCCTCCCTTGTTCATCCACACAACAAGGTTACTGAGTGCCTGGGGTGGAGAGTATTCAGGGGTCAACTGGTTACAGGGGCACAGGACGTCAGTGCTCAGGGGTCAGAGGTAAGCTGCTCTCAGAGGAGACTTGTCTGTCCCCCCCTGCAGTCTCCTCGGACTTCACGTCCCCGCGATGTCACCACGATGTCCCCACGATGTCACCACGATGTCCCCTCGATGTCACCACGATGTCACCTCGATTAACTGGACTGATGCCGGATTACCAACAACACGTCGCCATCTGTGAATGACGGGAGTTTCGTCTGATAATGACCTTGTGCGTCTTAAGCTGTGTTGATCTGTAGCTAGACTGCCTCATACCGAGAGGCAACAAATAACCACAAAATGGCTTTTCTTCCATCCTACCGGATAGTTCTGTTGCCGTCCAAACATGATTAGATAGAGAGGAAAACCAAGCAACCTCCGACATCTGCTGGGGGTTTGAAGAGCAGCATTTAAACCCTCCACTCAGAGATACTCTGCTGAGATATGTGTGTGTGCGCTTGTGAGGCTCTGACTGACAAAGCCCCGGCTCCCCCCTCCACGCCCGTCACTCTGCACCCACTCAGAAACTCAGACAGGATTCCGGGGAGGAAGTGGGCCAGGAAAAAAGCGACACTCGATTTGATGGAAGGTGCTCATGGATGTGTTTCTGAGGGAGACAGAGTTTTTTTCCACCTCCCATGGATCTTAAAACGCAGCCCTCAATAAGCTCCTTGTAGTGCAAATCGCATTTTAATTAGGTCTATCCCTGGCTAACAATCTTCTCTTCCTACGTCCGAGCCACAGGGATTACCTACCGGGGTCGTATCCACCTAATCCGGATCAGACTCCCTCATGGTTTGCCCTTTAACCCTCTACTTGCTGGTGGCTCTCTCTTTTATGGCCAAATCCACCCCCCTCTCCCATTCTCCTCTCCTCCTCTGCCCTCCTTTCAGTGACCTGGTCTCCCCTGGGTTACCCCTCCCTCCCCTGCTCTCCTTTTCCTCCTCCTTCCTTTCATCTCTCCCTTCTACCCTTCATGCCCTCCTCCTCTCTCTGATTCTCTTGATGGTTTACTACATTCTTGATTTTCTTTCTTCTGAGATGATGTCTGTAGCTGCTAGTGCTCTGCTGTGTTAAAAGCATGTTCATCTGAGGCCTGCGGCTCATTCGACTCTGCTGTCCATTACTGAGCGTCAGTCCCACCCACCGTCCACAGGAACTCTGTACTCCTGCGGAAGCCTTCTGACACTTCTCCGCTGGGCTGCCGTTGTTCTACGTCTCCTTCCCCGCTGCCTTTAACCTTTTCATGTTCCTGTTAAATTTGCCTGAAAACGCCTAAACAGCATACCCAAAGTAAATTGGAAGCTGTTCTTGAACCATTTGGAGTACATGCATGTAAATGATCTCTTTTGAAAGCTGACACTCTGAAGTTATGTCCCCTGTTGTCAGGACCCCTGTCAGTCCTTCTAGTGTTGAGTAATAGAAGCTTGAACACAAGGAAAGTGAAAATTTCTATTTCCGCCTAGATTTTGTTTTGAAAACAGAGGCCTGAAGAGGCCTAGAGGTGGTAGGTATTATCTGGAAGACTAAATTGGACCACAGGTTGAAGCCTTACCCAATTCAAATCAAAAGTCAAACATAATACCACAATATATTCATATTTGACACATGTTTTTATAAGAGTACATCCAGGAATTTTCTAAAAGGGTCTTTTGGAGACTCCAAAATGACCCTTTGTAACCAAGGTCAAGGTCAAATAAAAAGGTATTATTTTTCATAATTGTTATCTCTGGCCCATCTCTGGTACTTAGAAATATCATATATAATAGCTAAATCCCTAATTAGTAATACTGAAACACAAAAACTGAAGCATGAACACATTGGAGTGCTTTATCTGATTCCAAGGATTGGCGCACAAAGAACACTGATTCTGTCAACCATATTGCGCAATCGACTGTTATTTTGAAGGCTCCACAGACGCATACAAATGAGGTATTGGCATTTTCAGCTAGCTGTCAGCTACAAGGCTAACGAGCTAATTTCAGAGCCAGTCGAAGCCAGTTCGAGAAATTTGTTTAGAACGAGTGTGGGGGGGGGGGGGGCGGGGGGGGGCAGGACGCACAGACCTAGTTGGCTTTAGAGGGCTGTCAACGGGGCATGGAAGCTCCTATTGGGTCGAACAAGGTGTCAATCAAAAGGGGAGGGTTCAACGGACATTTTGAGACCTTCATTTTGTAAATACTCCGTTGATAAATCGGAGAAAATAACACTTTTATGTGAACAAGTTGTTTCTTCCGTCGGCTAACTTGCATAATGAAACAAAGGATAATGGCTATTCATGAACGTAAAACATTGTATTTGGACGAATTACTTTACATGGTTAGATACTTTGAACCCTTGGGACTTACGCAGATCAAGTTTTGATGGCATGATTTGCACACCTGGACCTATTAGAACAACTTAGGGTGAGTACAACTTTTTTCTTTGGCATTGTTGAAGGAATGTTCACCGGAAAAAGACGTTGACTTTGCTTGCTATTGCGACTTGATCTTGAATTGGTTTATTTCAATGGAAGCACAAGAATCGTAGCTTTCCAACGATGTATAACATGTGTAGCGTCTAAAAAATATATTTTTTAGAATTTAGTGCGTCGTAACTGAGGAAGGGGGAGGCAGCATTTTTGTCTCGCGGGCGAAACAGGAGCGTAAACAGGTTAAAAGGAATGCTGTTTTGATTTTGCCTGTCTGCAGCTTGTGAAAGAATACATACATTCTAGATTTAAAGAGCTGACATGCTGGAGACAGGAAAAGACTGAGACAGCAGACGGAATGAAGACAGGAGATGGAGGGAGAGAGAGATAGGGAGGGAGGGAGAGAAGGAGGGAGGGAGAGAGAGAGCTGGAGCAGGACAGGGGTGATGTTCAGTAGCCAGCTGGGTCCCTTGCTCCGGAGTACCAGCAGTGTCAGATGCAACACACAGGACTTTCAGGTGTGTTGCAGATTTGAATATGAAGTGTGCGGCACCCTCACACTCCAGCGGTCCCAGCACCACACAGAGGAGGTGACAGACAAGTGGAGCTATCTGACCTGTCAGCCCCTCGGCCCCCCGGCCTGGGCCCCCCAGCCCCCCGGCCCCCTGGGGCTGGGGTATCACTGTATCACTGGGGTATCACTGTATCACTGGGGTATCACTGTATCACTGGGGTATCACTGTTGATATCAATATAAACAGTAGCAAGCAAGATCCAACCTATACTCCTAAAACATCAACAGGAATCTCTTCCTAGACGCTTTCAAAGTTCCTAATATACTCAGCAGGACTCCACTACTTAGTGCAACATTGTCAATCCGGATTCATGCGAGTGCCATGATTATAAGGTTCCAACCGCAGCCTTCTGTTAACAAGATAATGCTAAATAGACTGAACTCCAACTCAATTTAGCTTGCGTTATGTAGTGTATGCTAGCGTATGCTATCTGGCCAGACACTGTGCGTGGGATGTGGTTAATCAGTCCTTATCTTCTGAGTGGGCGTGTAAGCCACATGTCCTGGGCTTGAGAAGGATCATGCATTAACTTAGGAAGGATCGTTATGATAATACCTGGCAAACAAGTAGATTACTCAGGTCAGGATGGATTAACCATGGGCTCTTTATTCAATCCAGGAATCCCCCCTCCAGAACCCCGTAATCTCATTTTAATCCCGTAACCAAAATCTTAGGTTCAAATTAAGATCTGTCTGACACACAAGCGCCGCCCCCTCGTTTCAGGACCCCCATGCAGACTTCCTGGTAGCATATATATAGCGTTCATGGAGCATGCCCGATTGTGAAAAAATACCTTTTTATTTCCATAAATATTCTACCAGTTTAACTGACATTCTTTATTCTTGGAATCATCTTGATAATGTTTAGCGTTCGTACTGCAAACTCCTATTGTTTCCTTCTATCAGTCCTGTCTGACAGCTCTCCCCAGCTCAGGACCTTGTTCTCTGTGAGCACAGTTCTGTTCAGCTCTCTCCTCTCAGATCAGCTTGATTCACCTGAACATGACTCTGCATTTCCTGTACACGGACCCCCACTTCCTGAACCTCCACTTCCTGAACATGACTCTGCATTTCCTGTACACGGACCCCCACTTCCTGAACCTCCACTTCCTGAACATGACTCTGCATTTCCTGTACACGGACCCCCACTTCCTGAACCTCCACTTCCTGAACATGACTCTGCATTTCCTGTACACGGACCCCCACTTCCTGAACCTCCACTTCCTGAACATGACTCTCCACCTCGCCTCGCTGTAGCTACATCACAGAAAGGCTGGCGGGATGAAACACACCCAGCACAGACATCCTGATTGGCTTGTACACTCAGACAGACCTCCTGATTGGCTTGTACACTCAGACAGACCTCCTGATTGGCTGGTGCACTCAGAGGGTTTGGGTTCCAGCTCTAGTCGAGGGCGAGTGAGAGGAGAGATAAACAATGTGAAGATAAACAATGATAAAACCCTCACGTCCCAAAGAAGGAAGGATTCTATCTCTTGTCTGTGAGGCTTGATCTGGGCTGCAGGGCGTCCAGACGTCCTGGCGTTAGCTGGGATTGGTGAAGAACAGGAGGGCGCTGTGACAAGGTTCTCACCCTGACACTGTGGCCTGGATTGTGGCCTGCATGAACACGAGGCCTGGGTCAGACAGGGTGAATTGACAGCAGGAAGAGCGGTCACATGATCAAACTCCATCTAGATGGAGATTTCATGAGGTGGCAACTCTACACCATCATGTCATGCTAATGACTCATCTCTTTAGAGTTTTGTACTGTTCGTTTCCGCCCTCAGGGTCGGAAACAACAGTTGTGATTCTGGGAACTTGGCCCTGACTGCCTGGCATGGTGGTTGTTGTGATGGCGGCTGGTTTCACAATAGACGAAGGAAGTTGGTTTGTAATTTCGAAAACCACAAACACAATTATGGTTGGGAGGCTTGCTAGTGAAACATGCAGACAGACTGGAAGCTTCGGGGACGGTTTGGTCAGCGATCTTCCTTGGTTTCTCCTCCTCGTCAACAAGATCTGATTTCACCCGCTGGTTAAAGCTTGAAGATGTGTGTGTTGATTTCTTGTTTGAAGCTGCATACTGATGTAGGCTCAAGATCTCTTCACATATGAAAATGATCAGTGTGGCAGAACCAAAATCACATCAAATCCTGGAGCTCAGGAATGATATATTTACAGTAAATATAGACAAATAGATGTATATTATAGACTGGTTCAGCTGCCCTTGTAAAGGTTCCTGACACACTGTGCTATCATGGAGTTCACTCTGTGGTTTCAACCACTAAGCCTCTTATTAATGAAACGTTAGTTGATTGGAAGCTCACACTACTTCTGCTGCAAACCAAGAGTTCATCCTTCTTTCTCAGGCAGAACAAGGACCATTACATTGACAGAAATCACGTCGCTGGAGCATCTTAAGCTTTCATAATCTCTTCGTTAAAGTACACCTATTTAAATGTAAGGCGTTCATAGCAGACTCTGAGCAATTTTTTAATTAGCTTCTTAATCAGATTAAATCAAATGTTTTGCCATGTCAAAATCAAAACAAGTTCTGTTGGAGTGGAGTCGTGTTAGACAGGAAGTGAAAGAGTTTGCTAAGTGAAGAAGAGCTTGTGAGCTCTCTGAAGAGCTGAAGATGGAACAGGGTTTTGTTCAGAGAGTGAGTGGAAGTTATTCTGCTGCTCTCTACCTCTCACAGTATAGAATTATGTTTCTAGGTAAAAGCCGGTGGGTGACTTTTACAATCGAATTAAGAGTTTGTAGCTGAATAAACCTTTGTGACCCCAGTGGATTGGTGTGTGTATGTCTGGACATGCATGTGTGTGTGTGTGTTCGTGTTTGTGTGTGTGTGTGTGTGTGTGTACGTGTGTGTGTTGTAGCAGAGAGTCAAACCGCCAACACAACCATTGCGTCACTTATGGGTGATATTGGGCCATTTGTGGTGTGATCCACTCAGTAAGACACAGTACTGATCACCAGGACGACTGATTGCATTATATGACGTCTCATACAATGCCACTATCTTCTGGATAAGCCTCAAAGGGGCTGATGCCATACCTGGTGTTCCCCTCTCCAAGGGGGGGAAGAGCCAGCCAACGGCCCACCTTTCTCAACCTTCCTTACTCCAGAAACTCTGAATTATAAAGGATTTATCCCAAAACAGACATTTCATGGATTTACAAACATCTCACAAAGACAATACTGCTTGTGGACACTAGAAGAACTATTGGAATTTGTGTGACAATTTATGCTTTACCTTTAAATGCTGTGTTGATGTAATTTGATGTTTTAATGAAACTTCCTTTCCTGTTATGATAAGTCAGTCAATCTTGATATCAAAATGATTGTACCATACTAACAAAACTATTTCTGAATGTTGTATTGTTATATTTTGAAGTTTAAGCATTCCATGGACATTTGAAATATTGACTTCAATCTACCGACCACTTCACACCTATCTTATCTCAGGACAACGCCCGGTCAGGTAAACTGACCAATGAAAAGTTCACCCTCAAAAAGGGATACCCCGCATTTCTTGGATTATAAAAACCCAAGATGAACAATCACACCCTGCTTGTTCTTAGGAATTAAACTGAAGTGAACGCGTCATTTCTAAACTATTCCTCTCAACCTGCAAATTCACTGAGCGCCTGGAACTTTGTTATGTTTGATTCTAGTTGCAAATGACTTAACCTAGCTCTCGTTAGGATTATCCTACCATCGCATAGACTGTCCAGTTGTCTCTTGAGGCCTATCTCTCTCTCTCTCCTCTCCTTTCCCCTCTCCACGTGCTCTCCCATTGTGTATCCCGCTTCCATAACGGTATAGGACCTACTGTACTGTTTTAGCCAAACTAATCCATAACTTATCTGGTAATTGTTCATCCCAATTACATTTGCTTAAAATAAATCATTGTGTATAATATTCGCGTATCCCTCCTGTTATCTGATCTGCTCTACTTTCATAGAATTCACTACTTAAGATTAGACTGATTATTACGAAGGCTATTATTCAATATTATTCAATAAGGTTTCCTCTGTCCCTTTAACAAATAAGAGGTGGTGCCCCTAAGAACTACATACTTTATTATAAATTAAGTATTGCTAATCTTAAACGAGCAAACCACGCTACAGTGTGTGTGTGTGTGTGTGTGTGTACGTGTGTGTGTATGTGTGTGTGTGTGTGTACGTGTGTGTGGGTGTGTGCGTGTTTGTGTGTGGCCCTCCCAGGATTTCTGCTCAGTCAGGCTACTGGGCAGTGATGCCCCTGACACGCCCCCCCGCCAAGCAGACCCCCGTTACCATGGCAACCCCAGCAGCACGCCGCAGCAGGACGGCTGATAAACAGTCGACTCAAACCACTGGAGAAAGGCTTGTGTGTGTGTGTCTGTGTGTGTTTGTGTGTGTCTGTGTGTGTGTGTGTGTCTGTCTGTCTGTCTGTGTGTACGTGTCTGTGTGTGTGTGTGGGCATGTGTGTGTGTGGGTATGTGTGTGTGTGAGCATGTGTGTGTGTTGCAGTCTATCGAGCCCCCACCAGCATCCCTGCACCACACTGACCATGTCAGAGACACCAGAACCCTCCTCCTTGACAACCAGCATATTCACTTCCAAAACAAAACAACTCCCTAAATCTCCGGAGGCTGGCGTTAGCCTAGAAACCGCAGTGGCTAACTCCTCAGAGAGCCAGGATCCTGCTGGTCCGGACCCTGGGGAAAGTGACCCTCAGGTCAGCCAGCCACCTGTCCTGGTGGTTGTAGCGTAGCTAGCCGGGCTCCCAGGGGCAGATGCTAACCCTAGCAGGGTGGCTAATTGCCTGTCTGGAGATGGCAAGCACAGTGAGGCTACTACCACACCCAGGCAAACAACACTGTAGAAACACACTTATAAAAACGTCCTACTGGGTTATAGAAACATAATAAAGTAGCATAGAAGTCACCATACTCTTGAAGAAACATTATAATATTATTGAAACACTACAGTATTATTGAAACGCTACAGTATTATAGAAACACACTATAGGATTGTAACACCAGACAATTATTGTAACACACTTTTTAATAATATAAACACACTATATTATTTATACCCCCATGTTTTTCATTGATAGTTATACCTTACTCAACATGATATAGAAAATAAATTGACCTTTTTAATACTATTACGAACGTACATATTGTTTCAACTAAATAACAAAAACTGCACACGTACTTTTATGCTTCCTAGTTCACACAAATTAGAATATCTCAAGGCAACAAATTAAGAGTTGTTTCCATGTGAACGCTCACACTACTTCCACACTCCCCTTAGCTCCTCCCCCAGACACAGTCCCCTCAGCTCCTCCCCCAAACACAGTCCCCTCAGCTCCTCCCCCAGACACAGTCCCCTCAGCTCCTCCCCCAGACACAGTCCCCTCAGCTCTTCCCCCAGACACAGTCCCCTCAGCTCCTCCCCCAGACACAGTCCCCTCAGCTCCTCCCCCAGACACAGTCCCCTCAGCTCCTCCCCCAGACACAGTCCCCTCAGCTCCTCCCCCAGACACAGTCCCCTCAGCTCCTCCCCCAGACACAGTCCCCTCAGCTCCTCCCCCAGACACAGTCCCCTCAGCTCCTCCCCCAGACACAGTCCCCTCAGCTCCTCCCCCAGACACAGTCCCCTCAGCTCCTCCCCCAGACACAGTCCCCTCAGCTCCTCCCCCAGACACAGTCCCCTCAGCTCCTCCCCCAGACACAGTCCCCTCAGCTCCTCCCCCAGACACAGTCCCCTCAGCTCCTCCCCCAGACACAGTCCCCTCAGCTCCTCCCCCAGACACAGTCCCCTCAGCTCTTCCCCCAGACACAGTCCCCTCAGCTCCTCCCCCAGACACAGTCCCCTCAGCTCCTCCCCCAGACACAGTCCCCTCAGCTCCTCCCCCAGACACAGTCCCCTCAGCTCCTCCCCCAGACACAGTCCCCTCAGCTCCTCCCCCAGACACAGTCCCCTCAGCTCCTCCCCCAGACACAGTCCCCTCAGCTCCTCCCCCAGACACAGTCCCCTCAGCTCCTCCCCCAGACACCAGTCTAGCTGCTCTGACCACGGGGGGTTGGCTGGATTGCAACATAAACTACATTATTGCGTAACTCTAGTATCTCTTCCCACGTCCACACAGGAAAACTCTGTTTTTTAAAGGCCAATTTAAATGTGTTCCACTAAAACACTTTGAAAATCTCAGTACAAACGAACCCCTCGTTGTAGCAACCTCATAATGAGTGAATGGAATGGATATATGGAATATAAAGGAATGAGTTCCTTTATAAGATGCTTTTATCCAAAGCAGGGTACAGAGGGGGATTTGAACCTGCAACCTGTTGATGCAGTCAAACACTGTAACCACTGAGCTATACCTGGCTATCCTCTGTGAACATGTATGAGAGGTGTGTTGTTGCGAGGGCCCTTCCTGCTCCCTGAGCATGGACACAGAGATACTGAACACTCGATAGGATGAAACTCTGTGGTTGTTTCAGTCAAAGCACAGGCAGCCAGCCAGGCAGCCAGGCAGCCAGCCAGGCAGCCAGTCAGCCAGTCAGACAGGCAGACAGGCAGACAGGCAGGCAGCCAGTCAGCCAGTCAGCCAGACAGGCAGGCAGACAGGGAGCCAGTCAGCCAGGCAGCCAGGCAGCCAGTCAGCCAGGCAGGCAGGCAGGCAGCCAGCCAGGCAGCCAGGCAGCCAGTCAGCCAGGCAGCCAGGCAGCCAGGCAGCCAGGCAGGCAGGCAGGCAGGCAGACAGGCAGCCAGTCAGCCAGACAGGCAGCCAGGCAGCCAGGCAGAGAGGCAGGCAGGCAGGCAGGCAGGCAGCCAGTCAGGCAGGTTAGTTCTAACCTCAGGGATGGTGGGATGGCTCCCAGAGAAACACACAAGCAATTACCAGAGAAATAAACACAATATGAATAAAGTGATATGCAATAAGAAAAGGAAGGAGAGGGGGAAAGAAAGTAAAAAGGATGGAAGTAAGGATGAAAGGGGGCAGGCTGAGGGCACATGGGCACGCTGAGGGCACAGGGGCACGCTGGGGGCACAGGGGCAGGCTCAAGGCACAGGGGCAGGCTCAGGGCACAGGGGCAGGCTCAGGGCACAGGGGCAGGCTCAGGGCACAGGGGCAGGCTCAGGGCACAGGGGCAGGCTGAGGGCACAGGGGCAGGCTCAGGGCACAGGGGCAGGCTCAGGGCACAGGGGCACGCTGGGGGCACAGGGGCAGGCTCAAGGCACAGGGGCAGGCTCAGGGCACAGGGGCAGGCTCAGGGCACAGGGGCAGGCTCAGGGCACAGGGGCAGGCTCAGGGCACAGGGGCAGGCTGAGGGCACAGGGGCAGGCTCAGGGCACAGGGGCAGGCTCAGGGCACAGGGGCAGGCTGAGGGCACAGGGGCAGGCTGAGGGCACAGGGGCAGGCTCAGGGCACAGGGGCAGGCTCAGGGCACAGGGGCAGGCTCAGGGCACAGGGGCAGGCTGAGGGCACAGGGGCAGGCTCAGGGCACAGGGGCAGGCTCAGGGCACAGGGGCACGCTGGGGGCACAGGGGCAGGCTCAAGGCACAGGGGCAGGCTCAGGGCACAGGGGCAGGCTCAGGGCACAGGGGCAGGCTCAGGGCACAGGGGCAGGCTCAGGGCACAGGGGCAGGCTGAGGGCACAGGGGCAGGCTCAGGGCACAGGGGCAGGCTCAGGGCACAGGGGCAGGCTGAGGGCACAGGGGCAGGCTGAGGGCACAGGGGCAGGCTCAGGGCACAGGGGCAGGCTCAGGGCACAGGGGCAGGCTCAGGGCACAGGGGCAGGCTCAGGGCACAGGGGCAGGCTGAGGGCACAGGAGCAGTCTGCAGTAAAAAACCTCCATGATAAATGTATGGCTTGTTTTCTCCGAAGGCAGCAGAGGGGTAAACGTCTGAGGCCAGAGTAAACAGGCTCTGTTTTCTCAGGGTAATGTTATCACCTTGCATATGAGGACAGGCATCAAATCTAACGACTGTGAATTTTCTTATGAAGCACCAAAACACTGGAGCTCAATAGACTGGGTAGTAAACTGTAGGCACAAAAACATCCTCAACCAGCGACCAGCCAGGCTGCAAATCTATATCAGCAGTCATCAAATTATCTTGTGTTTAAAGTAAAAAATCTTCCATCCAGTGAATGAAGGGATGAAACCGTCAAGTCTGTTGTGTTGTGTTGTGGGTGGTGGTGACCCTGAACTGGGTAAAGTGGGATGGGATTCTGTTAGACTCAGTGGGCTCTCTCTTCTCTTGACTCAGTCACACTGTGACAATCAGACCTGGCATGAATTTAACTAGGGACACACACACACACACACTACTCATATCATACTACTCTACTCCTACCTTAATCCCATCACTGCATCATCCACACCACCACTTGCTGACACACACACACTCACCACAGACACACACACAACCAATATCCTGTCTCCTTCAGACTGCGGGTCTCAGCAGTCCTCCTGTTATACATCAGTAGAGACCCTGCCTGGACCACTTCCAAGTTACTGCTGTAGACACCTAGCCAGTGGAGGGGCCTCTCTCTCTACACACACACACACCTAGACCTGCCCCCTGCCCAATCAACACACACACACACACACAAACACACACAACGCTCTTAACAGAAGTAAACCAGGCTACTGCCGATAGGGGAAAATAAACGGATGGGTGGCTTCACCACCTTCTAACATCTAGCTGTGGACAACACAGCACCTCAGCTGTGAGGCTCTCAAATACTCTCATTCTCACAAATAAAGACAGACACATGCTTCGTATCCCAGGAATGATTCTGCCAATAGAGATCCTCTGAGCAGACCATCATTCCCCTGGTCCTGCTATAGAGAGAGCAGTGGGTGGGCAGCAGACCTGAGGAGGATAACAGCCTCTCCAAGGAGGAGCACAAGAAACCCAACGTGTCCACAGGGACGAGGCTTCCTGCATCAGCACAGCCTTTCATCTAGCAGCTAATTAGGAGGAAATAAGGAGTGACCACACAAGTACACACACACACACGAATACACACACCCATGTATGAACACACACTCTCATGTAAACACACACATATGAACACATGCACACGGATATGAACACACACTCATGTAAACACACACATCATTCCTCTCAGACTAGTTGGGTTATCATCTGTGTTTCAGTTTCAAACATATTCTTCTGGCTACTGAAGACTGGAGAGACTTTTCCTGTCCCAACTGACGGTGCATCCAAGCTTTGTGCCAATGCTCAGAGAATTACACAACAGTGTGTGTGTGTGTGTGTGTGTGCGTGTGTGTTAAGCGTATTGATGCTGCTTAGACAGTCTGTGGTCCCTCAGCAATTTGCCTCAGACCAAATGATGTGTTTTCACACTGCACAGCCATGCTAATGAGAATGTGACTGAGTGTGTGTGTGTGTGTGTGATGAAGATACAGAGACGTGTGTACTGTTAGCATGTCTCTGAGGGCTGATGTCTGAACATGCTGTCTGTGGGGGGGGGGTAAACAGGGAGCATCCTTCATGTTCAGACTGAAGTGTGGGTGTGCTGGTGGACACACCTGGCCCCAGGTGTGCTGGTGGACACACCTGGGGCCAGGGGGCTGCACCACTGGTATACCCCTGTAATGGGCTGCTTATTTTAGAGAGAGTAGTGGAGATCTGCAGCAGAAGCTAAAGAGCGAGTTAATCCACGTCTCTCCCAGCAGCCTGGTGTCTCACAGGAAGCAGCCTGGTGTCTCACAGGAAGCAGCCTGGTGTCTCACAGGAAGTCATGATGTCCTCTGAGGGAGGACCTCTCTTACGTTCTCATAGAGCGGGTTACAGGAACCCTGGGGGCTCCATGGGAATTGGGCTGGGCAGGACTGTGGGAACAGGGTTTCCGTGGCGAGGGAGAGCGTGGGGGGTGGGGGAGTGGTTCTGCATGGTTAGCTTTGGTCTGTCTCTCATTAACCAGCTCTCGCCTCACTTCCTTCCTCCTCCTCCTCCTCCTCCTCCTCCTCCTCCTCCTCCTCCTCCTCCTCCTCCTCCTCCTCTACCTCCCCCCCTCTCAGGGGAGGGGTCACAGAGGGGGGGGTGTCCCAGAGTCAGAGAGCCCAGACCTCCAGAGGCGCGCAGGGGGAGATGTGTGGAGACAGATGGTCGTGTTGCGCTTCACTGCTGTGCTCCACCACTGTGACCAAGTGACCTGAAAGCCTTCCTCATCCTCTCCCCTCTCTCTCTCTCTCTCTCTCTCTCTCTTCTCTCTGTCTGTTTGTCTCTCTCTCTCTCTCTCTCTTGTGAGTTGTCACCCCAAAACTTTTGTAATGGAGGGTCCCTTGGAGTTTATAGAGAATGATTAAAACCGAGAGAGGGACGTGTGGTTTTGTTGAAAGTCGACTTTAAGTTTGCTCTGTTAATGGAATAAACAACATATCCGCTATTCACAACAGCTGCAGTACCCTCGCAATTAAATTAAATTGTGCAGTTTTTCACTGTTTGCTGAATTGTTCCTTATTTATGGGTAGAGATTATTTCTACTTTAACTTCAAGGACTTACACGTACATGGGCTCATCTCTGTCACACAGCCTGTTTCAGCAGCACTTAGAGAAAAACATAATTTCCAATTTCCTGACGACCAAGAAAAATAATCTAAAATACACCTCCCATCTGGGCACAGTCCATCGCTCGTACCCTGGACTATAAAACCAACTCACGCCGAACGCAAGCGTGAAAAAAGCCTGATTGAATCTTCGGTGCCATGTCGGAGGAGAACAGACAGTTCTGGTTCGAAACAAATGATGGTTGTTATATTCCTGGGATGTTTTATAGAGGATAGGAGGCGGAGTGAGGAAGAGGAGGAGTGAGCAAGGGCAACATGGGAGGGTGAGGGGCTATTTGCTCTCTGTACAAGAGCATGATGGGTATTTTGTGAGATGTATAACAGGGGCACGCTGAAGACGAGAGATATATAGATCCTGGAAGATCTGTTTCTCTCCCTCTCTCTCCAGCTCATATATCTATATATCTATACATATCTATATATACAGTATATGCATCTGTTCTGAGTCACGAAGTGGAGAAACAGAGAATCTATTTTGTCATTTTCACCATCATCCTCCTCCTCTTCGTGATATCTTACAATAAGCCATGACAGTGTCTCACACACATGACTACAGTTCACCTGACTGTTTCACAACGCTGAAGGAAAGCCTGTTTTCAGATAAGCAAACATGAAACATCCTGACTTCTGACAACTTCAAAGAGAGCCATGAAATGAGGCGTGTGGGCAGAGTGGTCCACTCTGACTGCAGTCCCCGTTCCTCTCTATCCAGGCCATCCATCCTCTCCTCCCTTTAATGGTACACTGGGTTTTTCTACGGGAGCTGTATTAATCTGAGATGACCGGCCAGATACACTCTGCAGAAACCCATCCTTCTCTCTCTCTCTCTTTTTATCACCTAACCATGGAGCAGTAACATCTCCCTCTGTGTCTCCCTCCTCTCACGCTCTTCCCCGTAACCCTGACACCAATCTATCCCTCTCCACTCTCTCTTCACACTCCTTCAATCTCCCTCCATCCTTCATCAACCCCAACTCCTCCGCTCTGATCCAATCTCCATCCATCCTTCCACTCGCTGCATCCATTCACCTCTATTACCTCATCTGTCTCTTCAACTTTGACCCCTACATGCGTTTTCTATATCTCCCCTCTCTCCCTCCCTCTCTCTAACTCCCTATCTCTCTTTTTCTCTCCCCCATTTCCCTCAATCTCCCCCCTCATCACAGGAACCCCATTCTCCCTCCCTCCCTCATCCCTTGTTTTGTCCAGGCCCCTCCACAGACACATCCATCCATATTAGCAGGAGGAAATGAGTGCATTAGCAGGGTGAGGATGGGGGTCTGGAGGAGACGACCCTCCAGGGAGACAGAGCCAGGGTAATGGAATTACCCTCCATTATCAGGCCCACAGCAGCCCAGCAGGAAGGGAGGGGGTGGGCAAGCTGCTGGACTGACAGAGGACCAGGGAGGACCAGGGAGTTGCAGATGAAACCATGTGTTGTCGGAGTGGGCCGAACGCAGGGAGAGCCTGGGGGGAAACTGTAGATCTGCAGTCATGATGTCTGTTGTGGATGCTGGGCGAGGATTAGGTTATGTAATCTGTCTCAGGGTGTCCCGAAGACACAAACCCCATCGCAATACCATTATACCTCTTTCTGCTCTTCCTGCCTGGTTAACGTTCCACTTCTTCATCCCTTCCTCGGGCTGATTCATCCATACTGTACATGGATTCATTCATGCGGTCGTTAACGCAGTTACCCGTTCGCTAATCGATTCATCAGTTCCTTCGGTCCTCCAGTCTCATGTCCCGTGTTGGACAGCTAGGTCCAGCCCTCCACTAAGGCCTGTGTGTCTGCAGGGTGGAAGAGGAGCCACTTCAGGGGATCTGACAGCCTGTATTCATAGAGCGTCTATTCTTCAGGCAGGGGCTTTGCCAGTCATCTGGGGCGTTGCTGCACAAGGGCTTTTATTTTCTCATCTCTGCCGAGAGTATTCTTAGTTCCATTGTGTTGGCCTGAGATGCCTGAGATGCCTGAGACTCAATACAAGGCTGTCCATCGGAGAGGGAGAGGGAGGAGAGGGAGAGGGAGAGTGAGAGTGAGAGGGAGAGGGAGAGGGAGAGGGAGAAGGAGAGAGGAGAAGGAGAGAGGAGAAGGAGGAAAGGGGAGAGGAAGAGGAGGAAGCTAAGGAGGAGGACGGCTGGTTATGATACGCTGCTGGGGTCTTCCTGACGGCAGCCGAGTGAAGATCATCACACACATACAGTACACACACTACAGAAGTGTGATGCACACTGTACCCTACCAGGACCAGCAGGACCCAACAACTTATCACCTCCCAAGACTCCCTTTACCTCCCTTTACCCCCCAACAAGACTCCTAAACCCCTACCATCCACCACCTACTGTAACCCTGACCTCATTCCACCACACTGGCAGCCCCAGGCAGAGAGCCCTCTCCTCTCTATTCTCTCTCCTCCTCTCTCTCTCCCTCTCTCTCCCTCTCTCTCTTCCCCTCTCTCTCTCCCCGTCTCTCTCTCCATCTCTCCTCCTC